>NW_006800868.1:44724-63475 GCF_000485575.1 Poecilia formosa | reverse complement strand
CAGTCCGGTAAACTCCAGCAGAGTTTACCGGACTGTCAGGGGAAAACAGCAGAGAAATCCTCCAGTGTGTAGCTGACTGCTGACCTGTTCCTGCCTTCAGGCTTCAAGGGGAAGGACGGCGTTCCTCAGATGGTCAAAACTTACCTGGAGAGGAAGCTTACCTGGAGAGGAAGCTTACCTGGAGAGGAAGCTTACCTGGAGAGGAAGCTGATGGGGGACGAGTTCATCACCCACAACCTGAGGCTGGAGCAGATCAACGAAGCCGTGGAGCTGATGAAGAACGGCCGGTGGTACGACCCGAAGCCCTGCTGATAATAACACCATAAATATTCATTTTCATGGATGAAAATCTCCTGATTGTGACTTTTTTCTGTTATTCTGCAGCATCCGGACCGTGCTGAGTGTTTCTCCTCAGCAGAACCGTCGCGGGTTCAGGAGGCTGTAGGCTATCAAACCTGCAACAGAAAAACCTTACAATGGAAATTTTAATGTGAAAAACTTTTTGGATTACAGTCTCAGTTTGAAATGTGCGTGAATCAGAATAAAGGATTCATAATAAAGGCAGTTTGTTCCGATTTAGCTGAATTCTGCAGATTAAATCTCGTTTTGCTGAGAATAGTAAATCCACACAATATGCATGAATATTTGTGCTTAGAAAAGTGAATAAAACTTCATGCGAGGAGGGGAGACGTTGTCCATCAGAGATATTATTTTAGCTTCACACCATCTGGGTGGGGTCAAAGGTCATCCCAGCAGCTCTTTTATTATTTTCTGCTCTTTTATTTTAGAGGTTTCAAATTTGACAACTGCCAACAATTCATGTTTTGGAGTGAAAAACTGTCTAATAGATCAAATCATCACACTGGACGCGTTCATGTTTGCTTTATTTGGGCCGATGTTCTAAATGCACCTTCATGTCACACATTCACACATTTCTCAAAAACCGAGAGATCGAGGCGTTTTTATAGGCTAGTCTGTCCACAACCAGTCTGTCTGATGCAGATCTCTGGATTTGTGTTGTAGTGAACTCTTGGGAGAACGCGCAAGATCATCCAGGATCGTCCAGGATCGTCCAGGATCGTCCAGGATCATCCAGGATCGTCCAGGATCGTCCAGGATCATCCAGGATCGTCCAGGATCGTCCAGGATCGTCCAGGATCGTCCACACGATCCTGGATGATCCTGGAACATTTCATCTGTTACTTCCACATATTTCCAAATCTGAATTCCTCCCTGACTTTCCAGGTCAGGTCGACTCGGTTCATTTAACTCGACACATTTCCTTCTGATGCAAAGCAGCCAATAACACAAATAATAACTGACATGATAACTCCTCTTCAACAAAAAGCGATTAATTTATGCTCCAACCTGTTTTCGTTCTAAGACCACAAAAAGCTCTCCAGTGAAATAAAACTCAATACATCTAAAACTACAGCAACGCTGATCCAATACTTTCATTTGAGGGACAAACAAAGTGTTTTAAATTGAAATATTGTCCAAATCCTCTCTGGTTTCATGCAGCCTGTTGGTTTTATGGAGAACAGAGAAATGTCAGATTATATCTGATGAGAAATGAAATTGTTGCCTGAAGGCCTCCAGCTCTGATCGACTCCCTTCTGTGTTTATCTTCTTTTTTAAGCAAAAGCAAATGTTATATCTTTAGGTCCAGCCGGGTCAGTTGGGCTTTATCCAAAAACCTTTAAACCTTTTGTTTAAAATGTATCAGCGGTAAACCGTCTGACCTGAGCAGGTTAAAGTCCCAGCTTCCACCAGAGCCGCTGACATTTCGACACTCAGCAGGACAGATGGCCACAGCTGGACAGGTAAGCAGGACCTCATGTCTTTTTGACAACTAGTTTTAATTCTTCAGTCTGAGTCAAAGTTTTCATCCTGTTTTGTTACATAATGCAATGTTTGGATAAAACATTTAAAACCATTTAAGATGTTTTTTAAAGTAGCAAAGTGAGAAATCCTGCAACAAAATGCAGAAGTAAAAAAGCTAAAATCTGCATCCAGTGAAATGATCTCACTGCAGAATGCTGCAGCATAAAGCTAATATTTGCTCTGATGAGCCGACGTTAACCTGCAGGTTGTGTAAGAGTTTATCTCATGTTCCTGGTGTTACTGCACTAGATGTTTGGAAAGTAGATTTTCCATCTAATTTTGTAGCAAATGAGCCAACTTCCCATTCAGGGAAATCTTTAAGAAACCTTGAATTTTGCACTAAAATGTGTAAATTCTGTATTTAGTTCAGTTTTACTTTGCCTCTTATAAAGCTGAAATTGTTGCAGCCTCATCAGTTCTTCATAAAGGAAAATGAAAAGACAAACGTTTCATGGCTGCCCAGGAGCTGCAGCGCCGCAGCTTTAAGACACGCAGCGTCCTTCATGTTAACAGGGAGACAAACTAATCGACTTTCAGTGAAATCACTTCAAATCATAAATCTGACATAAAAACGGACAAAAACAAAAGCAAAATAAACAATTAGTGAGGAAAGATTCAAGGGCAGGATCATGAGTTTACCTTCCTTTCTAAGCAAAAGTAAATGTTATATTTTTAAGTTACATGTTTACAGGAGGCTGCACAGTGGAGCAGCTGGCAGCTCTGTTGCCTTGCAGCAAGAAGGTCCTGGGTTCGATTCCCAGCCTGGGGCTTTCTGCATGGAGTTAGCATGGAGTTAGCATGGAGTTAGCATGTTTCCCCTCTGCTTGGTGGGTTCTTCCTCCCACAGTCCAAAAACATGACTGTCAGGTTTATTGGCCTCTCCAAATTCTCCGTATGTGTGTGTGTGTGTGTGTGTGTGTGTGTGTGTGTGTGTGTGTCCTGATTGTCTCTGTGTTGCCCTGGCGATGAACTGGTGACCTGCCTCCCTGATGGGATAAGGCTGGAAGATGGATGGATATTTACAGGATATGAAAGTGTTGAAATCATCCCAGAGAAACCCTCAGATATTTAATAAATTAGTTTAAGGCTTCCTGCAACAGTCAAAGTTTACTAACTAGTTTATTTGGATCATCCAAACAGATTCAGCGCTAGCTGCTGATGCTGCTAGCTGCTGTGAGGTTCAGAGGTTTTCACCCGTCTGCAGGTCATCAGGTGCAAGGCAGCAGTAGCCTGGGAGTTCAACCAGCCTCTGGTGATCGAAGAGGTTGAGGTGGCGCCGCCTCAGGAGAAGGAGATCCGGATCAAGGTCAGAGCAAATGAAGCAAAATGTGAATAATAAAGCTAGAATCATCTGAGCCATCAAAGCTCCTGTTGAACTCTGACTGTCGTTACTGTCATTGTGTCGTTTCCTCTGCAGATCGTGGCAACAGGAGTGTGTCAGTCGGATCTGTACTTCCTGTCCAAATGTTCGAATCAGACAGCGTTCCCGGTGGTTTTTGGCCATGAAGCAGCCGGTGTGGTGGAGAGCATCGGACCCGGGGTCACAGAGTTCCAGCCGGGTCAGTAGAACCAGCCGGACCGCCTGGTTCTGCTTTAACTCTGCTGAATCTGACATGTTTGTGGTCCAGGAGACACGGTGATCCCGCTGTTCATGCCTCAGTGTCGGGAATGCCGCCTCTGCAAGAGTCCCAAGACCAATCTCTGCGTCAACGGGTGTCCGCTCGTCTCCCTGTCATTTCCAGATCTTACTGGTGCTTTTATTAGTTTATAGATCGATATGAAACTTATGGATCGTATGTTGTGTTCAGGTCGGCCGGAAAAATTGATGAGCGGAGCTTTGAGCGCTCCAGGATCAGCTGCAGGGGCAGGAAGCTGCTGCAGTTCCTGGGAACCAGCAGCTTCTCTGAGTTCACCGTGGTGAAGGAGATGTCTGTGGCCAAGATCGACCCGGCGGCGCCGCTGGACAGAGTCTGTCTGATCGGCTGCGCCATCTGCACCGGCTACGGAGCGGCCGTCAATACCGCCAAGGTGCCCAAACACGACCCTCACTGTCCAGACCGCTCAGGTTAGAGAGGGAAACCGTCAACGGCTTTAATCCATGACCTCCAGGTGGAAGCGGGCTCCAGCTGCGCCGTGTTCGGTCTGGGAGCCGTGGGCCTGGCTGCCGTCATGGGCTGCAAGGCGGCAGGAGCCAGCAGGATCATCGCCATCGACATCAACCCGGACAAGTTTGAGAAAGCCAAGGTGTTGGGAGCCACTGATGTGGTGAACCCCAACGACCACAGCAGACCCATCCAGCAGCTGCTGCAGGAGATGACCGGCGGCGGAGTGGACTTCTCCTTCGAATGCATCGGGAATGTGGAGGTCATGGTGAGGGTCAGGGTCTCACGGTGTGTGAATGCCGAGGGCAGACTGATGAGTGATGTGTTTACATGCAGCGCAGCGCCTTGGAGTCATGCGCCCCCGGCTGGGGGGTCAGCGTGATCGCCGGCTGGACCGACATGGAGAACTTCAGCGCCCCGCCCATCCACCTCATGACTGGACGGAAATGGACGGGAACTCTGTTTGGAGGTGAGAAATGGATCTCAGCATCAGAACCAGCAGCTTCTGGAGTTAGCTTTAGCATTAGCTAACGGTAAACCGCTCCTCACATCAGGAGACACTGATTAACCAATCAGAAGCTCCTGAAGCCATGACATCATCACTGTTTTAATGACTCTGCATTAGAAACAATTTAATGCAGAATTTCTCTAATTATTTTAGCGCTTAGCAACAATAAATCATTTTGTTGAAAAAGTTTGGAGGTTTAAAGGTGTCTGTAAATATGTGGTTTCAGATTGATTTTGGTTAATTTTCGTCATGCTCAGCCCCCCGTATATTTCAGTCTGGACACAGCCCTATTCTTAAAGGGACAGTACCTGATGATGCTTCCTCTGCTGCAGGGTTTAAAGGGAAAGACGGCGTTGCTCAGATGGTCAAAGCTTACCTGGACAGGAAGCTGATGGTGGACGAGTTCATCACCCACAACCTGAGGCTGGAGCAGATCAACGAAGCCGTGGAGCTGATGAAGAACGGCCGGTGGTACGACCCGAACTCCTGCTCAGGTTAACGCCAGATATTCACTTCCTGGGTCAAACTGTCCTGACTGGATGTTCCTGTGTCTCTGCAGCATCCGGGCCGTGCTGAGCGTTTCTCCTCAGTGACGTCATCGAGTGTCTGTCCAGGAACGTTTCCATCCTGACCCACAGATCCTCCTGCTGACGTTACAAAATAAACAGCTGACCTGGATTCTGCCTTAGACTGACTCTATGTTTCTAGTTCTAGTTTAATCTTTTGCAGAACGTATCTAGAAGCTGATTTCTCGTTTTGTCTCGTTTTATCTTCAGACAAATCTTCTAAATAACAATCATGTCAGCAGTTCAGTCTGATAACAATCTGATGAATCCTAAATGATGAAATGTGATCTTTGTCAAACTGATGATAAAGTAAAACTAAACATTCTTCTTTTAATTTTGGTTTATTAGTTTGATTATTGAGTTCAATTATTTCTTGTGACTTTTTCTTTTATTTTTACGGCTTTATTATAATAAAACTCGGATTATTTGGACTTTCTGTCGTAAAACTTTATTCTTGAAATTTTTCTTGTTTGACTTTTTCCAGCAGTCTGACTTTTTACTCATTACAAATTTATTCTACTTTTTCTTAATATGACTATTATACAACTTTATACTTGTAAGATTATGACTTAATTCTCATATTTGCTTCTTAGTCTTGCCCTAATACTCTGTTATACTTTAATATTGAAAACTGCTGTTAATGTGTAACAATATTTCCACAGCTGCAGAAATGTCTAAATTATGTTTAAATCAGAAATTTATCAACATGATTTTTCAGCTGTGAAGTTTTTCCAACCAGTTTCTCGTCAGTAGTCACAAAGTTTGCTTCTACCTTGGGCCGGCCCAAGGCTGTCATAAAGCAGAGATAAACTTTCACCTGGCTCAGAAATAAATCATTTACAGTCACTTTACTCTCTCAAGCCAAAGTTCATTTCTTCAAACTTGATAAGCAGCAAAGTAAATTAAATCCTCTGGTTGATCAGTGGAGAGAGGGATGGAGCTAAAAACTCATTTAAAATCCTTCACATAAACAAGATTTATTGTTTTATAACGGCTTCGTTCCTGAGGGAAAATAAAGATTCAACCAGCAGATCAAATGAAATGGTTTGTTTAAGGAATCACGTGATGACTTTAATAATCTAATGTTATGAAAGTCTGACCTCTCCGGGTTAGATACTGTTTGCTGCAGCGGCTCAGGAGCCCGTCTGGTTATCATCTTTATAATTATTATCGTTCTGCTGTCTGAGTCTCACTAAAAGCTTTAATCTGATCGCTTCATGACTTCCGGATCTTATTTCTCGTTTCATTCTGGTTTTAAACAAACTCAACTGATTTTCACCAGTGACTGGAGCACGTTTTCCTTAAAGGACTTTTTCTTCCTCTTTCTGCTGGAGCGTCTCGTGTGAAGGTGAGACCCGCCCCGCCCGGACCGGACCGGACCGGACCGGACCCGCATGGCAGCTGCAGGTTAAAGTCCCTGTTCGTGAGCCAGACTGTACGGATCCTCTGTTCCTTCGCTGCTGAATCTCTGGGATCAATCAATCAATCAACCATGTCCACAGCTGGGAAGGTGAGAGGAACCACACAACCACCTGAACGGTCCGCGTATTTTCAGGCTGGTCGTTTTTTCGTTTGACATGAAAAGTGAAAAAATTATAGACTCGTTTTTTCGTTTATTAAACCAAAAGCGGAGGTCGGATAACGGCTCAGCTCGGCTCGTATTCCGATTCCCATTTAGTGCACCAAATGGAAAACACGGAGCTGTCCGTTTCGATTTTTATTATTTCATTTTTGACAAGCGGTTTGAACCGGAAGTTGTCTCTGTGCAGGAGAGTTGACTCCAAATTAATTACATGCCAAATCGGCAAGTAACTAATTTGGTCATGACACCTTCACACAGAAAGCCTTAAACTCCTACTTTGTTTACTATGTGAAGCTAATGGCTAAATGCAGCTTCCGGTTCAGTAAATGGCTAAAGGGCTAGTCCGCCCAATTTTTACCAACCTTTAATCTGCTCTGATTTAAAAAGACGCTCAAACCGTGACTAGAACATTCTGCCCGTCATTTAAACCCTTTAGTTTTTCCTTTCTGAATAACACACCAATTATAATCCGGTATGTCATGAACAAGCATGGGGAAAAGGTTATCCAAAATGTAAAAATGTATCTATTTCTACCAGGTAGGAAATGTTCGAAATAATGTGCCAATTAGATTATTAAAAACTAAATAAATGTTTGCATATGGAAGAAGATTTTGGAAAGAAAACAGGTCATCATTCTGACTTTAATCTCAGAATTTGAACTTTAATCTAAAAAAAATAATAATCTTGCACATCAGTTGGTGTTATGAAAATGTTACCGGCTCCTTGTCATCTTCTGTGGTTTAACACCTCACAATAAATTTTCAGTCTTTTATAAGTATGACTGTCCAATATGAAATGAAAACCTTTGTCCCCTTCATGACACTATTTACTTATAACTGATAACATCTAATCAGTCAGTTGAAACTGATGAGTTATAAGTAAATAATGAACAACTTGTGAGTTGATTCTTTCCATTATTTCTTAGCTCTGGATTTATAAGCAAGAAACATTAAAATAATTATTTCATATTTAATTTGTATCAACCTGTATGTAGTCAGAGCTTTAAACTCAAATCTTACAAAAATAAATGTCAAACTGTTTTTCATAAAAATGTATTTATAACAATAACATACAAGCAGATATTCAGCCAATGTTTGGGGAATCATGAAAAAATATTCCTATAGTTTATGTATATAAAAGATGAGGAGACGGTGAAGAAGACGATGGGGAGGAAGAGGATCACTGGGAGATTCTGGGAAGCTGCATCCAAACCTGGAGCTGAGGCCTCTCCTCTGAGAGCCGCCTGCATGAAACAATGAAAAATTAATAATAATAAAAAACAGTGGTGAGAGCCAGCTTTTATTTTGGTAGTCCACTTCCGGTTACCGCAAGTGAATATGAGTGATAGCTAAAAATTTAGTTTAATTGATTTAGTTTGTAAACAAAACTTTTAGTTAGCTAACTAGCTCCAAACTAAATTAGCTTTGAGCTAAAAACTGTTTGGAGTTAATTAATGTAGTTTGGTGATGTATATTTAGCTTTCTAACTAAATACTTGGTGAACTAGTTAAACTTTTAGTTAACTAACTAAATAAATATTGAAATCCATAACAAAATATTGCAAGCTACATATTTAGTTTTTTTTAGCTAGCTAACTAAATATTTGGTTTTAAACTAAAAACATTTATAAATGAATAAAAAGTATGATTAAAATATGCCTGAAAAACGAACCTCCATTTGTTCTCTGACTGGCTAAACCACCCAAACAATCAGCAGCTCATTCTGCGCAGGATCTCAGTGATGATGCATAATAACGGACTGTTCTGTTGGGCTGTCAGGTCATCAGATGCAGGGCGGCGGTGTCCTGGGCGCCCAACACGCCGGCCACCATCGAGGAGATCGAGGTGGCTCCTCCGCAGGCCGGTGAGGTCCGCATCAAGGTGGGAGTCGCCTCTTCTGTCATCAGAAGGACATTGGTAAGGCTGAAGCCCCCTGACATGGCCGTTGTCATGGTTACTTCCTGGCACAGATAGTGGCGACCTCAGTGTGCCACTCGGACCTGTACCACCTGCTGGAAAGCATGACCGAAGACGGCTTCCCCACGGTCCTGGGCCACGAGGGCGCCGGCATCGTGGAGAGTGTCGGACCTGGAGTCACCGAGTTTCAGCCTGGTCAGTCCAAACATGGTGGACAGGAAGCTGATGTTTATGAGACTCTAACCAACCAGTCAACAGGTCACCTGCTGCTGCCTCAACTCCTCCCTTCCTGGAGAACCGGCGGGTTTCTGCCCAGAACCCGCCACCCTTCTAGGAGACGCCATGTAAAACGTAGAGTCGCAAATTAATATCGATAATTTGGGTCATTTAGATTGTCAGAAGAGGATAAGAATGCGTCTCGTTTGTCACCATGTCAATCATTCATTACTATATCATAGTTCCTAAATAAATGTTAAGTTTGCAAGCTAAATATTTAGTACACAAATTAAATATTTAGCTTGTACCTAAACGTATAGCTTCAGAGTAAATATTTAGTGTCTCCTTTTGGTCTCCCAGGAGACAAGGCGATTCCTCTTTTCCTCTGCCAGTGTAAGGAATGTCGGTTCTGTAAGAGTCCGAGGACCAACCAGTGTGAGAGAGCATGGTGAGACTGGCCTGCTGCGCTCCATCCTCAGCCTCTTCTGGTGGCATTTTCCCAGTAAAGGACAAACACAGCTCTTTATCTCATTAACTGTCTTGATCAGGACCAGAATTCGTCAAGAAATTATGGCCGGAGTGGAGTCCAGGTTCACCTGTAAGGGGAAGAGGATCCACCAGTTCATGGGAACCAGCACCTTCTCTGAGTACACCGTCATCAACCAGATCGCTGTGACCAAGATCGACCCCGCGGCTCCTCTGGACAAGGTCTGCCTGCTGGGCTGCGGGATCTGCACCGGCTACGGAGCCGCGGTGAACACCGCCAAGGTGGGACGCCACAGGGACCCGAGAGCCGGGGCCGCACTGCCACTAGTCCGCTAACAGCGCAGAGAACGTTTTACTTAGCGCACTTAGCTTCCCCTAAATTACATTTTCCAGGTAAATTCTAAAGTACTAATTAATTCAGCTGTTTGTAAAACTTTCAGTTAAGTAAAGTTTGACATTAGTTAAGAAGTGTTATTCATTGGAAAATAAAACTTTCTTGTTTCTTGGTTTTAAAGAGTTAAACTGGAACATCTAACTCTTAAAGTATGTAGACGTCATGCTTTTACTTTGAAGTGAGTCAAGACTTTAATAGTAATAATGATGCGACCCGCTCTGGACACATCCTGGATACCAACAACCATGTAGCTTTAGCTTCTGCTAAATATTGTGTTAGTATTGTACCTGAGTGTTTGCTTAAGCTAAATAATACGTTGTATAGTACTTTACCATTAGCTTACACTAAATAATATGTTTAGCATAAGGCTGGCGGCATAAGCTGTTAGCATTTGCTAAGCTAACACATTCAGTTTTAATGTTTTGTCCAATAACAGGCCATGAGATTAACTCTGTTCTGTTTAATCCGGTCCCAGATGGCAGAAGTCTGGGATTACTTTGTGTTTCCGTGTGTGTCCAGGTGGAAGCGGGCTCCAGCTGCGCCGTGTTCGGTCTGGGAGCCGTGGGCCTGGCTGCCGTCATGGGCTGCAAGGCGGCAGGAGCCAGCAGGATCATCGCCGTCGACATCAACCCGGACAAAGCAGAGAAGGCCAAAGAGTTGGGCGCCACCGACTTCCTGAACCCAAAAGACCACAGCCAGCCCGTCCATGAGGTGATCTCTGGCATGACCGGAGGAGGGGTGGACTTCTCCCTGGAGTGCGTGGGGAACGTGGAGGTCATGGTGAGGGACCGATGCTCTGTGTTAGTCTGGAGAGCGGAACCGGGCTGACCGTGTTCTGCTGGTCCGTCCAGCGCAGCGCCTTGGAGTCCAGCATGGAGGCCTGGGGCGTCAGCGTGGTGGTCGGCTGGACCGACATGTTCGACATCGCCATCCGACCGCGCCACCTGATCTGCGGGCGGACCTGGAAGGGCTCCATGTTTGGAGGTGAGCCTGTCTCTGGTTCTGCTCTGGTTCTGCTGACGGTCATGCTGATGACAGCAGCTGTACACGAGTCTTTCACCAGATTACAGTCAGCTTCAAATGTTCTGATCCGTTTGGACCGGATTCTCCGCCTCAGGGTTTAAAGCTAAAGACGGCGTGGCGGGGATGGTGAGAGCCTTCCTGGAGAAGAAGGTGAAGCTGGACGAGTTCATCAGCCACAACATGGCGCTGGAGCAGGTCAACGACGCCATAGAGCTGATGCGGAACTCCCAATGGTACCGACCCGGTTCATCGCCAACATGCTTACACAGCAGCAGCTGCTCAGTTATTCCTGTGTTTGCTCCACAGCGTCCGGGTCGTCATGAAGGTTTCTCCTGAGTAGAACCAGAGCCGGTCCTGATGTTTGGTTTTATTCTGGGTTTTTATCCTCAGCGCTCCGTCTGCTGGAACATGACGAGGTCCGTCAGCCTCACTGTGCCACTGTTTCAGGGAGGCACAGGAAACGTACAGATTACCTGCATCAAGCAGCCAGAGGAAACCCTGAGTGTTTCTCAGCTTGAGTCAGAGCTGGGATGGAGACGCAGAAACATCTCAGAAGAAATGATCACATTAATCAATAATACACCGGAAATGAACCGTTTTCCAGTGAATGATTGCACATTAAAAAGATGAAACATTGAATTTGTGTTTGAGTTGGAATTTTCATATATGGAGGACTGATCCTGCCACAGTTGGCAATAAAAATAAAAGGCTTGATAAAGTAATATGGAAAATGCTGCATCCAAAAACAAAATCTCAACTTCGAGCTTGGATATAGATGTTGACCAATAGAAGCTGACTGGATTGAAAACACAAAATCTAAATAGACAAAAATCAATGTAAAAAATAAAATAAAAAAGAATATTGAGGAAAATAAATCAAGGAAGCCAATTAACACAATAATATTGGAAATAAAGTGGAAAACTGAGTAATAGTAATTTAATACTGTTGATACATTTGTCAAACTGTATAATCAAATCATTTCTATTTTGTTTGCCAATTTTGACAGGATTGGTTCTCCACATAAACACGTCACACTGTATACTCATAAGTTGGGAAAGTTTTTATTTGATGTTCCTTATTCCATTTTAGTTGATCTAGTCATTAATTTCTATTTTGTTTGCCAATTTTGACAGGATTGGTTCTCCGAATAAACAAAAAATAAATTGCTTTACGTCACACAGTATAATCGAATAAGTTGGGAAAGTTAGAAGCTGATAAATCCTGGTTATTTTTCCTGGAGCATGACCTCCAGTCTGCCGATCCGGTTTGGATCTCTGGACAAACCGAGCCACACGGAGCTACAGAAGAGTCATTTATTACTCCATCAGAAGTACAAAGACTGCAGAGAAACAACGACGGCATCCAGGTGATGCAGGATGAAGGTGAGACAAGCAGGTCAGAGGTCACACATCCACACGTTAAGGCTCGTTTTGCTACACCAGAGCTCATGGTACCAGAACCTCCGTCATGCAGCAGCTGCATCGTAAGCTAAGCTAGCTCGGGATGGCCGTTTGATGATGGTTTGAGTTAAAGCTGCAGCTCTGCGCCACATTCTGCTCTGGAAATAAAGATTTAAACTCAGCTGCCTCTCCAAACCTAAACTCATTCTTTTGGGACTTTTCCAGAACTTTCCAGGAACTTTTTCTACCTGGAGAAGAACCTCGAGGAAGGTTCTGGCAAAGCGTGGGTGAACTTCATAAATATCTGCTTCCTCCTGACGACTCTGACCAAACTGAGAAAACTTTACAGACACATTCCAGAACTTCCACTTCATCTGAGGAACCCATTTTAATTCAGAGTTTCCTTTGAGCTGTGAGTGAGTTTGCGGTGCTGGGCGTCTGGTCGGGTCCAGTCCTGGGCGCCGGTTCCAGCGGCGCCTACATCTGGGCCAGGAAGTGAGCGCGGCCGTTGTCCTCCAGCCGGCGCGTCAGAACCTCACAGCCCGTCTCCGTCACCAACAGGGTGTGCTCGAACTGGGCTGACCGTTTCCCGTCCCGGGTCACCGCCGTCCAGCCGTCGGGCCACGTCTCATCCTGCCAGCCGCCTGGACACACACACACACGCACACACACACACACACAACAGGCATTAGCCAGAGTCGGACTGCCGTCCTGCAGGCGACCCACAGCGTCACTCACCCTCACAGATCATTGGCTCGATGGTGAACACATGACCCGGCTTCATGACCCCAACCGCTTTGTTTTCTGGGGAAAAAGACAGAAATGAGGGTGATGGAAAGAGTCCCAACCAGATTCTGTATGGCAGGCCGTTATAGCATGAAATCCACTTCATCAGAAATCAAACATGTTAGTTCATTATAGGGGCAGTAATACAAGTTTTCCATTTTAAAGAACAATCCAGTAACTATGTTACTCTCAGTTATTATAAAAATCATTCAACTATCGAATACAACTTTACTTCCTGATTTAGCACTTTAAATTGGGCCTCTGTCTCTTTAAAACCTCCTTCTCTGCCTGAAGCTCCACCTCCAGGAAGTCATCCCAACATGGCTCCTCTGTTAACCCTTTAATGGTTTTACCAGCCTCGCTCTGAGCAGCAGCTCCGATAATGACCTCAGCAGCTCCATCAGCTGTTTGCTAATTGCTGCTGGCTAGTCTGAAGGAGCTGAGAGGGGGAGGAGCTGCGCCTCGAGGGCGGGGCTAGGTCCACCCAGGCATTTTGCACAGCTGAATGGTTGCCATGTAAACAAAGTATTTCTCAAACATGACAGAATCAAAGAAACACTGCAGGTTTGTTTATGACGAGGGAAAAACATTAAAATATGATGAAAGATCAAAAAGTTGATTTTACATGATATTGGCCCTTTAAGATATCTCTAATTAAATTCTGGCTAAACAAGAAACACAAATTTAGTCATTTTCAGCTCGAGGAAGCAGACTTTAAAATCTTGAGTGAAATTAGTGATATGAAGGGAGAGACTACATCAAAGCACTCCTCTTGTATCCACCATGTTTTTCACTTTGGTTTCATGATAAACAGGACAGAAAACATCCAGATTTCTGAAGACTGAAATTGACTGAAAATCTGACATTTTCAGACAATTTTATGCAGAAAACCCCAAATTCTGCAGGCAACTGATCGGACAGCACAGTGGCATCACATGGGTCTTTCTTAATTCAGATATAAAATATTCATGGCTGGGCCTTTAAAGCGTTTAAGATTTTAACTCACTCTCAACAAAGTTTTTGAACTGAAGATGTTGCATATTTTGTCAATATGTTTTGATAAAAAATGCGTGTAATAAAATTCATTTTCAGATTTGTGGAATGTGGTGATTTCATGTTAAACTGGCCTGCCGTAGCTTCCCGCTGCGACTCACTGGCGTAATGTGGGACGTTGGGCGCCGTGTGGAAAAGCCGGTGGATGCCGTGGCCGCAGTAGCTGCGCACCACGGAGAAGCCGTTGGCCTGAGCGTGCTTCTGGATGATGTTCCCCAGCTCCCGGTAGCGCACCCCGGGCTTCACTGTGGGCGGGGGCGACACTAGGGTCAGACACCATCAGACACCAAACACACGGCAGCGGAGCGCCTTCATACCCGAGTCGATGGCTTGCATCAGGCATTCGTACGTCGTCTGCACCAGCCTCTTGGCTCCTTCCTCCACCTCGCCCACGAAGAAGGTCTCATTCAGATCGCCATGGAAACCGTTATGGTAGACGGTGATGTCCACTGCGGAAGACAAACATGTCCAACTCAATTAGGGTAAAATCAATTAACCAGATCAATCAATTACTGGAATAACTGTCGACTAATTTAGTAATGGATTGATCGTTAACTGGAGGATGCAGACTGTAAAAACAATCTGCATCCTTTGCAACAAATGATGAAGGGTTTACTAAAGGAATGCTGTTGTAAAACATTTATTTCTCATTTTAAAAAGGAATTATTTGTTCATTTGCATCTTTTAATCAGTTCCTCCTCGACTTTGGGATTGTTGTGATTTTTTCCCAGTCAAACTCACTGATTTTGTGGTTCTACATTTCTGCTAAATGTGAATTTTCTAACTCGTCACTTGAAGTCAGGCTGAGACGGCAGAGTAGTAGAGTAAATACTGCCACCTGCAGGTGGGAGTTGGAGTCACTTCAACCCAAAGTTTTCAAACACTTTTGCAATAATCTCAGAATTAATCATTACTGTGAAAAAATGCTGCCATTTGTTGATTTTGGTGAAAAACTGGTCAGACTGAGTGATATATTTATTATGTATACAAAAAGGCTCAAGAGGAAAGTTAAAAATGAAAAATCTGCATAATGTGGAAATCTTTTATCCGATTAATCATCAGAAGCTGCAGAAAGGAGGATCTGCCATGTGGGGGGGTCTGACTGAAGGATAATGAAACGATCCGTCTTGTCAGAGCGGCGGGAGACGAGTGGCAGCAGAGAGCGGCTAAAACTGGATGAAACATTCATCATCAGAGAGACCGTTCATCATTAATACCCCCTGATCCTCCCCAATGCCCCTCCCATGCCCCGCCCAGCAGACCGTTGAGGATGTCTCCGTCCTGCAGAGCTCTCCGGTCCGGGATGCCGTGGCAGATCACCTCGTTGACAGACGTGCAGCAGGACTTGGGGAAGTTGTAGTAGTTGAGAGGAGACGGGTAGCACTTCCTCGCCACGCAGGCCTGGAACACACAGAACCAGCAGCTGGTGGGCGCCGACCCAGCAGAACCAGCAGCAGAACCAGCAGTGGCTGCATCAGAGCAGAGCCACGTAGAACCGATCAGAGCTTTCATTACTGATCAGCTGTTATGATGACGGCGCTCTGAGATGCTCTCAGCAGACAGATAATGTGAACATAAAGCCGCTCAGACGTTAGCAGGTTTCCCTCTGGGGAGCCGTCCTGCTGCAGCCTGAAGCCAAATCTGTGAAAACACGACGCAGCTGATGCTAATGAAAGAGCTTAGCTGCTGATTCACCTGGAAGCTGAGGAAACGTCTGAGCAGCTTCTCTCTCCCTCTTCATTTCCAGCATGACCTGAAATCTGCTGGTAGTTTTCTATGTTTCTGTCTCCGTGTGACTCAGCAGAAGGAAATCGTTCTGCTCTGCGTGTTTCTGCTGCCATACCAGATGAACGGCGTGGTCAATCTCCTCCGTCGTGACGCCCGGCTTCACCATCAGGGCGGCGATGTCCAGGACTTCCCGCGCCAGCTGCACAGAGGTTAGAGGTCAGAGCACATCTTCACACAGTGAGAGGTCAGAGGTCGGCGGAGTTACCTTGCACACCACTCTCATGCCTTCGATGTCCTCAGGAGACAGGATCTTGATCTGAGACGTCCCCTTCAGGAACTGTTCGGACTCAGACATCCCTGTGGGATAGAGACAACCACCATCAGTCAACATGACCTCTGGACGACCTCTAAGAGCAGCTGCTGGTCGTCCTCTCAGACACACAGCAGGGCTTCAGTAACTCTGACTCAATCACAGCTGAAGGACTCATCAGTTACACTGTAAACAGGCATTACAATAAAATCTTTACTGAGTTTTACCTTCTGTGGCGCCTGACTCCTGCCACCTTAGAGAGGTTAAACAATTATTAGAGACCAAACTACATGAACTACAGCATAAGCAGGAACTACCAGAAAGCAAAGCAAGGATCCCAACAGGCAGATTTCCTACAGCAACCTGAACGCAACACTCTGCAGTTTCAACCTTCCAGGCTCAGATTTTAGTTTAATCTGTTTTTCAGACTGAAATGTTAAACGTTCGCCTGATGAACCGACAGAAGACAAGTCAGTTTCTATGGGTTCATCATTCACTTCAGTCCAGTGAATGATGAACTCCGGGCCACTCCAATCCAATTCCAGTCAGTTTGCCTAGTCAAAGTCCGGTTGGGTTGGTCAGGTGCGAACGCCAATCGACCTCTGACCTCTAGTCCTCCAAAAATCAGTCTGGGTTCGGTTTGAATGTGAACGCCAAGCGGACCAGTGACCGCTCCAAAAGCAGGAAGTGGACTACAGCACAGGGCATTCTGGGTAAATACAACCAAAGCTAACGTGCTAGCCTAGCACTAGCAGCAGAAATGCTAGTGCTAGGCCAGCATTTCTTTAGCCAAAGACTAAAGAGAAATCCTCCAACCGCTAAAATCTGACGCCTCCATCTTGTTTCCATCTGGTGAAGAAGGAAGTTGCTCTCAGTGTCTTCAGAGGTTCTTGTGTCATTTCCTTCAGGGGTTCTTGGTGCAGCGCCCCCACAGGCCAGGAGGGGAACAGGTTGGTTTGACAGAGCAGAGAGAAAGAGAACCGCAGCAGCTCGAGGTGGAACAGATATTCTGGTTCCAGTAGAACCGGTCGACCGGACCACCAGGAGGAAACAGACAGAGTCCCTGCAGGATTTCCTGTGTCTTCCAGCTGAAGATCCAGGAAACGCTGGAGGAACTGCGTTCCTGGGAGCGCTTTGGGATTCTCCTGGTAGGACAGGCGGCTGGAGAGAGAGAGGGAAGTCTGGAAAGGTGACATGAAAATGAAGTCGGGTTTTCGTGTTCTGGAAGACTTTGAGATGTGGAAACTGTTTAAAGACCGAGTTGAAACCCTTCATAAAGCTCCAGCAATTCAGAATGTTATTAATATAATATGAAGCAAGAAAACCAAAAGAACCGTTTCAGTTTATAGTTCAGAGATTGGTGCAGAGTGTTTTCTGTAAAGCTACGGGGAGAAATAATAATATGTCTTCTAATGAATGCAGAGCTAACAGAAAGCGAGCCTCAGCAGACTGGAGCAGCACATGAAGAGCTTATAGCGAGCAGGCGTCTCGTTGTGACAGCTCTTCCAGCCTGAAACCTAAACAGAAGAAGCATGAAAGCTCCTGGTGGCGCCATGAATAACTGGCTGCTCCTGCAGGGCTGCGCTCAGCTGCAGCTCTAATGACACTCACTCTGCCGAGTCCGACTGCAGCGGGAGGAACGGGAAAACACGAGCAGTTTTACTCAAAAACAGCCGTTTGGCCCAAACGGGCCTCATTAATCATTGATTACGTCCAGCGCCCAGCAGGACGCTGCAGGTTGAGCGGTTGCTTAGGAACAGAGCGCTTCAGAGCACCTGCATGTAAAATACGGCCTCATAGCACTCCGGCTGGCTTTCTGAAACATTAGTCCGCGTTAACAAACAGTCGGCTCCGAAGGGAGACGGTAACCATGGCTACCTGAGTACGGATGGATCTGTGGGTACAAAGGTTGCCATGGCTACGGCTCAGCCCATAAATAAACCCAATGTGAAGCGACACAAGATGGTCCGATCAGAAACCAAAGGCAGCCGCGGGGTTAACCGTCCTGATGGAGAACACCGAACCGACCGGACCCGACCAGATCCGGCCCGACTGGACCAGACCCGACCGGACCAGACCAGATCCAGACCCGACCGGACCAGACCCGACCAGATCCGACTTGACCGGATCCGACTTGACCGGATCCGATCCGACTGGACCAGACCTGACCGGACTGGACTCAACCGAATCCGACCCGACCAGATCCGACTTGACCGGATCCGACATGACCAGACCAGACCGACTGGACCAGACCCGACCGGATCCGACCTGACCAGACCAGACCGGATCCGACCCGACCAGACCAGACCAGACCGGATCCGACCCGACCAGACCGGATCCGACCCGACCAGACCAGACCGACCGGACCAGACCCAACCGGACCCGACTCAACCGAATCCGACCCGATCGGATCCGACCCGACCAGACGAGGAACTGTGTGGTTCCATCTGGCCCGGGTCCAGAGCCCGGACAGTTGGGTTAAACTGGTTCGGTTCTGAACACAAACAAATTGCAGCTAACTCCCTGTGGCGCTCGCCCCGCTAATGTGGGCGGAGCCAAAATACTCAGAGGCGTGGCCAAGAGTGGCTATGGTCCGGATGACAGAAGCCCTGTTGCCAACTTAGCAACTTTGTTGCTATACTCAGCAACTTTTTTTTCTTTCAGAAAAGCAACTAGAAACAAATCTAGCAACTTATCAAAACATGGGGCCAGTTACAGTTTAGAGCCTGAGCATCAGGTTTTAGCAGTCCACTTAGAGCATTCAGAGGAAAAGACATCAGTTAGGATGATAATGACCA
>NW_006800868.1:33412-43257 GCF_000485575.1 Poecilia formosa | reverse complement strand
TTAATCTAACCCCGGTCCACTTCAACCCGACTCCGGTCCGCTTCAACCCGACTCCGTTCCGCTTTAATCTAACCCCGGTCCACTTCAACCCGACTCCGGTCCGCTTCAACCCGACTCCGTTCCGCTTTAATCTAACCCCGGTCCACTACAACCCGACTCCGGTCCGTTTTAATCTAACTCCGGTCCGCTACAACCCGACTCCGGTGCGTTTACTTAGAAAGTTCGGTTTGTCTGGAAAGGTGTGAATGCTAAGCGAACTCTGGTCCACCTGTAATCTGGGTCTGGGACCGGTTCAAGTGAACTCTAGTTCGGTTCTAATCCATGTGTGATTTTATTCTCATGTTATTACGGCTTTATGTCAAACAACAACTTCAGTGTCATATTACAACTTCATTTTTTATAATATTTTGATTGACTATTATATGACTTTTTTCTTGCAATATTCTGACTTTATTCCCTTTTTTTCCCCGAGCCTGGCCCTAATACTCCGTCGTAATAAAATCTGCAGATCAAACTTGGTGGCGATTTTCTCTTTGCTCTTTTGGAAACAATACAGTAATGAACAGTTTCCATTACAGTCGTTTCCAAGGAAACATTAAGAGTTTTGTGTGATTTCATCAGGGGACTAATAATCCTGAGCTCAACTGGATGGACGGATCATGTAGACAACGTTAAAGAGAAAGACTGGAGGTAGAGTTTTCCAGATCATTTTGTCCTCCAACAGATAATTCCTAAATCAACTTCCAAACTTTCCCAGACAGTTGAGGAAGTTTGCATTATTAAAGAGTGAATATCAGACACGGAGGGAGAGTTCACCAGTGGATAGTGTGGCCGTAGTTTGCCTGTGTAGCGGTATCCCAGCCAGGGATCTGTGTTGGTGTCCTTCTCCATGCAGTTCTTAGCTTCAGTCTGGTGCTTGTCTTCCTCTGGAAAAACAAAACGTGACTCAGGTGACTTCGTCTGGACTTTAACAGGACTCCATGACGCACAGAGCCGGGGGACATACTTGCTTTTTTGTGGAGCAGCTTGTGAGACGTCCAGCTGCCCTTGAAACATTCCTGCAGAGAGAAACGTGTTCAACTGGCTGAAACATGCAAGGATCATATCCCCTACTCCAGCGTCTCTCTGCCTGGACTAAAGTTTAAAAAGAAGCGGCAAAAGCAAAGGAGGTGGATTAGCAGAGCTGGCTAACGACTGATCCATCCAGGACACATTACTGCAGAATATCATCTCTGCTCATACCTGTCAAGTTTTGGACTTGAAAATACAGGAAATGTCGCCGTCTGCTCGGTGTTGTCAGAGCGGAGGGGGAGCGACACTAACGTTAGGGGGACGAGTGACGCAACACTACTGTAGACGTGAGGAGGGAGACAAGCTATGGAGAGAGCAGGGGGTGATGCAAGTGAGCGGGGATGGAGGGCGGGGCGCACAATACAGGATATTTAAGAGACGATATTAATATGGGAGGCAAAATACAGTTCTTTACCAGAAAAAGTGGGAGACTTGACAGGTATGTTTCTGCTGCCTGGATAATGAGCTGCTAGCATGTTGGTCATGAGACCTTATACAGCAACAGTCTGCAGTCAGAGGCCTAAGAGATTGGCTGGAAGACTGACTGCTACTGGAGTCACAGCATCACCATCCACAGCGACTCTGACGTATCTTGGATATGATTTTGATGCACGATAAATTGGCCCAGAAATTATTGCAATAAACAACAATATTGTCATTTTCATAAAATTTTCAATATAAAATTTAAAGGCATATTAATGCAAACACATCCTCTACAATAATAAAAAGAATATTTAAATTTATTTTAAAAATTTAACATTGGAAGTGGAAAATATCTTAAACATCCAACCGAAACGAAAAAGGAGACTTACACAGGGAAAACAGCAGAAGAGCCAGGTAGGACTTTATTAAAAAAGAAAGTGGAGCAATTCTTTCTGGGAGTCAAATGTTTGCAACATTTTTCAAAATATAGGCTTTTCAATTGTATTTAAAATTGTATTTTGTAGGAAACATTTCAGCATCTCTTTATGACTGTGATCCAAATTTAAATTATGGAGCTCATTTTATTTCATCATGCAATTAATGGATTAACAGCTTCTGGTGACAGCATTTAATTTCCCTTTGGGGTGAATGGAGCATCTTTTAAGTTGAATTGAACAAACAGCAGCTTCCGGATGAACAGGCTGCGATCAGCAAAGCAAACTCAGAATATCATCAGTGAAACGCGTCTAGCCCAAAATCTGTCCGTTTTGGACGATAAAGAACCAAAACAACAGATGCTCAGCTGATCGCAGTGATGCAGGAAGCAGACTCCAGTATTACCAGTAAAACCAATGATAGCCTCCCTAAAGTTACATTCACATGTCTGAGGGGGGTTTGGTTTCGGTAGAGACACAGATCCAACAGGGTGGCTCAGCAGAGTGTCCTGCTAAAGGCTTTTAATGTGTGGTTTTCACACAGCGCGTCTCTTTTAATAAGTAATGTGAGCCTGTTGGCTCTACCATCACTCACTATAGCGAGTTAGCTCGCTAAACGTCTCTCCTGGGCCTTAAAAATGTAAAAACAACATAATACAACCGCTCACTGGCACACTGTATATAACTTCCAGCCTTTATACAATTAAGCAACTAAAATATGTTCACAAACGTTATCTAAATAAGTTTGTAAGCTGCCTGAAGACACGTTAGCAGCCTAACAGCTGAGTTAGCAGCCTCGTGATGTGACAGCGGGCCCGGCCGGCCGGGGGTCTATGGACCCGGTGAGGGCGTTCCCGACCGGGCAGAGCGGAGAAAAACAGCCGTACCTGCGAGCAGAAATAGGAGCCTTGAATACCGAGCTTGATACATGTGGGACACTGAAGTTTGGCGTCCCTGCTGCAGCCCTCCGTCTCACACTCCCTTCTGGCCTCCGTGCTCGCCATGCCTTCGTCTGCAGGACGGGGGGGAAGAGGCGGAGCTACTGCAGCCCAGTCACGTGGCACAGCTCCGACCAATCAGCGCGCACTTTCCGAACAGAGATTTGTAAGATGGCTACCGCCGAACCGGTGAGTACTTCTCTGTGAAGAACGTTTCAAAGCATATGGAGGGTCTTCTGGTTTAAATTAGAGCCTCAGATTAGACCCAGAGCTGACCTGAAACCTTGAAAAGCGTTTCCACGTTTTGGAATTGAAGTTGCTGTGATTACATCGGGTGTTTTGGGGAGTTTTAAAGCTGTTGTCTGTGCCACGACCTGCTGGGCGTTGAGGAGGAATGTGGAGATCTCCCAACTTTGAGCGAGCGGACGAGCAGCAACATGAGATCCTTCGTGAACATTAATCTCTGCTCAGATGCTGCATGTTGCTGTAAAACGACGCACACGTCGCTGTGCGAACTATTCGCTGACTGAACGCCGTCAAAATGTTCGTGTTGCTTCTTGTTTAAAGTGTTGGGAACATTTCAGCTGTCACAACTGGCCTGCACTGGTCCGAGCTGACCGGGATGCTTTCAGCTCCAAATGCCCCCCAACTTAAAGGTTTTTGGCTTAAATTATATCATTTAGGATATATTTTTATTTCAAGCTAGCTCCTAATTATTTTTAATGTAATTTCACTTTGAATTACTTCGAACCAGGGCCGTATTTACAAGGATGTGGGTTCCTGGGCTGAACTCAGTGTTGTTGCCCCATCCACTAAAGAAAAAATATTTTATTAATGCAAATTACAGTTGATTAATAGGTAGTAGTAGCACTATGTTAATCCCAAAAATGTATTATACCTACAGTAAATTACTATTATTAAATACAATTTTAATGCCTAAATATTGTTTATATCCATAAAAATCCCAATATATTACTAGAACTCCTATGAATTTTGTATAAATATACATACAATGTTTACAGTCTTTGGGCCCCTCAAAGGAAAACATGCAGATTCACATTAAAGTAAAAAAAAAATATATAAAACAGAAAAATATAAAGGACAGGACAGTAAGTTTATTTGTATAGCACATTTCAACAACAAAGCAGTTCAAAGTGAAAATAAGGGCAATTTTACAACATAAGAAAAATAGTACCATACAGTTATTAAAAATAACATATTCATGTTAAAAGAAATGTGCAACTCTATAGGTACATTTTTAAAAAGTGCATAATTTTTTAATAGAAAATATCAACAGACTACAATAAATTTAAACAGCATAAATATCACCAAGGCTGTAAAGCCCTGATGCAGTGATGGTTGCAGAGTCTAACAGCTGCTGGGAGGAAGGATCTGTGATAACGCTCCTGTGTGCATGTAGGGTGCTTCCATCTGGCCTTTCTGTTTTATAAAATCACACCTGAAACATAACAGAAACTGATATTTACATTTTAGCTCCAGCTAAATAAAACAACCAATTCCACTTTATGATTTCTGCCTCCAATATTTATGTAAATCCCACAATAAAAATACCCATAACAGCTAATATAATGCACTGCAGTGACACACAGAGAGATCTGAGTGCTGGTTTGGTTAAGTGATGTGTAGTTTAATAAAATATAAACTGTTAGATAGAAAAGTACAGATTTTATAATGTATCTCTGTACATTGCATGAATGTACAGAGATATGAAAAATTAGTGGAAATGAAGCAAAAATAGAAAAGCTGCTTTAACAAACTATTTGCACCTTTTCTATTTCTATACAGCAGCAGACAAACTATTGATCAGTTAATCAAACTCATTGATTAACTGATCACCACCTCTGAGGAAGCAGGATTTATTTTTTTTTGTCGTTTGCTGCTCTGAAGCTCAAAGGCAGATAACTGCAAGCTACCAACCTGGGAAGGGTCAAAGGTCATGTCCATCACAGAGGCAGATTATTCCCAAGAGGAAAACGTCTCGGATGTTCCAGCAGATTCAGACCAGGAAGTCCATGTCGGACTCTACAGGCCTCAATTAGCAGGTCAAAGGTCAAAGGTCATGACCCTGCAGCAGTAAGGCTTCTCTGTGGAAACCAGATGGCGGACAGGAAGCCGCTGCTGGGTCAGGGGGTGTAGAGCTGCGTAGAGTCCGTTCACTGGTTCTGCCTGTCTGTTGCCTAGGAAACCAATCTGAGTCCGCCCCACGCCGAGGAAGATGGAGCCGAGGATTCTGGGAAGGAGATGGTGAGCCCAGAGGCCTACATCAAACATCCGCTGCAGAACAGGTCAGCTTCTGCTCGTCACACACACACAGGTTCCCTCACAGCCGTGATGTCACGGGTTCAAAGGTCACCACAGGGAAGGACGTGACGAGGAGGTAGAAACAGCAGGTGCCTTTGATAGAAGAAGAGCTGAGTTTAAATATTCCAGATTTCCTTTGGAATATGATTTTATTCAGTTATTATTATTATCAATAATAATAATAGAGGCTTACTTCACAGAATATAGATCAGTCAGAGCTGGATCATCCAACTGTTCATCTATCCAACTGATCCATATCTAAAGATCATCCAGATATTAATCTGACCTTCTGACTTTTCAGTGGTCTTAAAGGGCCAGTCATCTGGATGTTGAACCGGTGGAGGTTCAGGATCAGAGTAAAGATGGAGGAATTAGCTCAGATTACGGCTTTAATCTGTCCTGTTTGGTGGCCGTTCACTCTGCATCATCTGACCGTTTCTGTCCGTATTCGGCTTCAGTTTCAGCTCTGCTCTCATTTTGACTCCAGTTTTATTCCTCATTCTTCAGCCTGTCGCCGTCTGGGCTGTAGAGAAGATGCAGCGTCACATTTTATTCAACTAAAAGTGGAAATATGATTCACGGAGCAATTTCCCTCCAAAGCACCCAGCAGATCCATTCAGCAGCTCTCCGGCTCCATCTCATCAGCTCTCCCCTGTTTTTTATTTCCTGCTCCACACAGATGGTCTCTGTGGTTCTTCAAGAACGACAAGAGCAAAACATGGCAGGCCAACCTGCGCCTCATCTCCAAGTTTGACACGGTGGAAGATTTTTGGGCGTAAGCAGCAATTAATGTCAGCTTCTCCTCCGGTGATGGAGGGATTGCTCACAGCTGCTCTGTGTTTCAGCCTCTACAACCACATCCAGCTGTCCAGCAACCTGATGTCCGGCTGCGACTACTCCCTGTTCAAGGTGTGTGGCTTCACCGCATCATGTGCTGAAACTACAGGGCAGCAAAGTTACCAAAGACAGGGAAAGTAATTATGAAGCATTCTCACCGATGGTGTTTGTTTTTCTCTTCATTATGTTTTTCAGGTCATAATTCATTCATATATCAAAATGTTCAGCTTCTTCAGTAATTTGAATATCATTGAAAATTCTACAAAATTCAACAAAAACTTTGACAGCTTTCTACTTCTGCCTGCACTGCAAACACACGGAGTTTTACCAAGTCATTTTCTGATTCATATATTTGAGTTAATTTTAAACTAACTTAAAATATTTTTTCAGCAAAATAGAGAGACTTGTTTTAAGTAAATAATTTCTTAATATTGATGAAAAGTTCCATTCCATTTGCAGATTATTTCAGTTATAATGAGACATTTTTCCCATTAGTTAATTTATCTAACAATAATCTGGGACAATCTGGAATCAAACAGAAAGTGGATTAAGGAAACCAGTTTTTAGCTGCAATCTGAATGTTTGAGTTCAGATCATTGAAATCTGTGCAGCTTTTCTCAGCAGTTTTGCTGATTTTTTAAAGTTGAACTGAAAAATGTCTCGTTGCTGCCGAGTCTCTGCTGTCAGCTGCAGATGTGTGAGTAGAAACATGCTGATGTTTGGCTGCAGGACGGCATCGAGCCCATGTGGGAGGACGAGCGGAACAAGCGTGGCGGACGCTGGCTGATCACGCTCACCAAGCAGCAGCGGAGATTAGACCTGGACCGCTTCTGGCTGGAGACTGTAGGTGGACCTGGGCCTCCCTGGAGGACAGCAGCCATTACCTGCTGCACTCACTGTTACAAACTGATTCTCTGCCGTTCCACTTGTTGGTGCAGAAATGGATGATTACCCCCAGAGCCACGGATCAGAGGCTTTTAGTGTTGCTGCCTTCAGTCTGATGCATGTCTCTCACAACGCAGCTGGTTCTGTTTAAAATCTGGTCCAGTTGAATATTGAACCTGTATCTTTGGACTGGATCTCTAGATTAATTTACTTCTTTTAATAGTTTATAAACTGTTCAGAATGATGCAAACAGCAGCAGGTAACCTGAGTATTAAACAGAAACCATGATGAGAAATCCATCAAACCTTCAGACCTGGGAACTCTGACAGCAGCTTTCAGGCACGGCAGAGGCAGCATCATGCTGAGAGGAACCCAGATAAGAGAAGCTTGTTGATGGCAGCAAAAACAGACCGATCAACGTTTAACCAGGGAATTCAACCAAACATTAGGGGTGTACTGATATCACTAACCCCAGCAGCGAGCCCTGCTAACTAAAACGTTAAGATACGCTAACGCTAAACCGCTATTCATGAAGATTAGTTCAGCTACAGAGCTACACCCACATTGCAAATATCAGTAATAACCAGTTAAGCCCTTAAGTTAACTAGTATAGCTAAGCACTATACCAATACAGTGTCACTAAAGAGAAGTACCAACATTACACTTAGCATGAGCTAAGGCTAAAGTGCTATACTAACATGATATTTAGTGGAATCTAATGCTAAACCGCTAAATTTATTTATGTTGACACCATTTTTGCATCTCAGCTGGACAGGAAACAGACCCACTTCAAAATAAGAGCATGAACATAAACGTGTAAATTCTTGAAGAATGTTTAATAGTCGATGACTAAACCTGTAACACAGATATGGAACATTATTCAACTGAAAGTTAAACTGAGTAAATTAGCAGATTAATTTGGGGGAAGCTAAGTGCTAAATGTTTTCTAAGTTAGCACAGACTTAGCGGAGGTTATCTCAGTCAAAAGCGCTGACTCATGGAGTCGTTTCCTTCCTCCAATCAGCTGCTGTGTTTAGTCGGAGAAGCTTTTGACGACTACAGCGACGACGTCTGTGGAGCCGTCGTCAACATCCGCAACAAAGGGGATAAAATCGCCGTGTGGACCTCCGACTATGAGAACCGGGAGGCTGTGACACACATAGGGTGAGGCGGGCCGCCGCACTGAGCATGTGCAGACCGTGTTTCCACGCCGCTAACGCTTCCTCTCCCACAGGAGGGTTTACAAGGAGCGCCTGGGGCTCCCCATGAAGATGACGATCGGCTACCAGTCTCACGCCGACACGGCCACCAAGAGCGGCTCCACCACCAAGAACAAATTCGTAGTCTGAGAAAAATGCCTCATGTGCCTCTTTTCATTTTCCTTGTCTTATTTGTTGGTGTTTACTTTGCTACAAAGACTCTGCGAAACGCAATCTGGAGGAGGAGGGACGTCCAACCTACACGCCAAAATAACCAGAACCGGCCCGTCTGCGGCGGCCATGACACTAACAGAGAGGCATGGAGAGACGCAGAGCTGCACTCTGATCAGTTAATCCTTTGATTTTTAAACATGTTTTGTGTTGAATGGCAGGGAATCCTGAACGCGTTCTGGCCTCTGGTTGCTGTAATCCTTAATGACATTAAAACACTTTTAATTTATTATATTAATCTGCCTGCACATTATTACTGACTTAAACCTTTTGATTGTGCTTTTTTGTGCCTTGAATTGTTGAAACCTTTTTAAAGTATTTCATGACTCATATCCATTTGAGTGTTAATATAAATAAAACTGGTTTTGCAATTATTCCCGGCATGTTTCTGTTTCTGGATGACATCATGGCTCTTGAACCAAAGTGATGGCTGGAGCAGCTGGAGCTGCAGGAGCTGCAGCAGCTGGAGCTGCAGCAGCTCCGGATCAGCACAGGCTGCAGCACAGCACCGAGCTGCTGTTTGATCCGCTGCCTGGTGGAAACGTGTTGCTAACCGTTAAGTTGAGCTGATTGGTCACATGATCCCAGCAGGAAGTAGCCTGATGTAGTTGATAAAAGCTGCTGACAGCAGTTCTGTTGATTCTTATCCTGTTCTGAATTTTGGCATTAATTGTAACTTTCTCTATGATTCAGTTATTTGTGATTGAACAAATTTTCTCTTTTGCCTCCTTTTGTTTTTTCCTAAATCCACCTTGTCTGTATCTGTAGTAAAGCAGGACTGAATCCTCGCAGTGTTGCCCTGTCGCAGGACACACAACCATGCACACACACACAGGTACTCATCTGACAGTCATGTTTTTGGACTGTGGGATGAAACCGGAGTACCTGGAGAAAACCCAGGGAGAACATGCAAACTCCATGCAGAAAGACTGGGGCCGGGAATCGAACCCAGAACCTTCTTGCTGCGAGCAACAGCTCTACCAACTGCACCACTGTGCAGCCCGTTTCTGAGCTGTTCTGGAACAATTCAGCCAAATGCAGCTAAACTTCATCCAGATAGGTGATGACGATCAGCTATCAAGTCTCATAAAAGACAATCTCGTCTATTAAAAATCAAGATTTCTGCATGACAGATTTCCTCATAACATTTATCTGAGTATCATCAAAATGTTCCAACATGCGCATCAAGAAATCACCCAGATTAACAGAAAGAGACTTTTATTTTTTTATCTCATTGTTTACAGCTTTAAATCTGCAGCTTCTGATGCTAAAAGGCTGATTTAACAGCTCACTGTGATGTCACAGGCAGGCACACACACACACACACACACACACACACACACACACACACACTTGCACCTCTTATGTGAGTGTCTGGTTTATTTCTCACCTGCAGCTTTGATGCTCACAATTCAGTAGGAAGAGAAATTAAGTTATAGCAGAAACAGACAGAATGGATGGATGTGAATGGATGGATGGATGGATGGATGGATGGATGGATGGAT
>NW_006800868.1:28430-30889 GCF_000485575.1 Poecilia formosa | reverse complement strand
TCTGGTCGGAGACTTTCGTCCTCTGGGCCTGAAATGTTCTCCAGCAGCTAGAAGGACCACTGAGGAACCAAAGGGTCAGGTCAGAGGTCAGAGGTCATGTGATCTTTCTGAGGTTTATTTCTCTTGCTGGGTTATCGTCTGGACGCAGAGAATCTGCTGGATTAGTGTTTGGGCTGATTAGCTGTTAGGAAAGAGGAAGTGAAATATGTTAATTGTTGCATGAAAAGTTTAATAAAAACAAAACGTAGTTACATTTTTAAAGTAGGTGAGGCTCAGTGTGGCTTTTTCCAGATAAATAAACTCTTTAATTTCTTTAATGTTGGAAGATCAGCAACTGGCTGAAACATACCTATAAATGGTATGAGCTAAAACTGGGAATCAGAAAGTCACAGTGTAAATGATAAATTATTGCATTCATATAAAGTAAAACGGCCATTTTTAGGCACAATTTCTCCTTGGTTTCTAATTGAAAAATCACCATCAGTTCATTAGCTCTGTGGTTGTTTCTTTTCTGTCCTCAGGTTGCCACATGCTGTCAGTAATCCCTCATCCTGGTGGCTAATTGCAGCTAATTACGTTCACCTGGCATCCTGGTGTCAATTAGAGGCTGGAAGCCAAACCAGCACCACAGAAAATAAATGTTGTTTCTCCTCAGACCAGCCGGTCAGCGAATACCTTAAAAATAGCCAATCAGTAGGATTTCTCATTAAGTGCAGCTCTGCATTCATGCAGCTTCCAAGGCGAGTCGAGGTCACAGCTGGCAGAGTTCAGGTAATTAGTGTTTCCTCCTCTGCAGCTCCTGGATTAAAGGGAACAGTTCGCTCCCGTCCCCGTCCTTGTCCTCCCCGTCTCCGTCATGTGAGACAAATGAGACTCGGCAGTTACGGTTCATTCGTCTCCTCAGGTTGGTAATGTGAATATTCTCCAGTGAGACGAAGGACAGCCGATGCCTTTTTGGGTCAGACGCACGAAAACAGGACAAGAAGAAGAAAAACGTTTTTATTGTGACACATGAACCAAATCTGCAGGTTTATGAAACACTAATTATTATTATTAATGTCTTAATGATCACTCAGTGATCGTGTTTTGCTAAATGGAGGATGTTTTTTTTCTGTGAAGACATAGTAACAGTTTAAACAAATAGGAAAAATAAAATATTATAAAAGTTCCATGAATGGATTTTAGCCACCAACCGTCCATGAAGGAGAGGAGCAGAGAGCACTTGGTCTGGAAGTTGTGTTGGACTTTCTGACCTGCAGGGCGGCGCTGTCAGAGCTGCTGCTCCCTCTCTGAACACCTGACAGGTAAAATGAACCCCAGCTTCATTACATCAGCAGCTCAGTCAGGTGAGGATTTAATAAGTTACTGCTCAGAGAGCAGAGGAGCCACCATGCTTCCAGAACCTGCCCTGGTTCTGCCTGGAGCATCCAGAGAGCCCAGGCTGACCTCTGACCTCTGACAGAAGCCAGCAGGGCTCACCTGGCTGGGTCTTCCTCAGACATCAGCTCAGCAGGACGCTGCGCTCTTTCTTCTGTTGATGTTTGATCATTTCTTCGTTTTCAGTCTCAGAACATAAACTGAGTTTCTTATGGTTCGTTTTAGCAGAAAGTCGTTTGGTTCTGACAGAGCCGGACTCGGTTCAACCCGCCGGGTTTCCACCAAACACTGTTTCCTGTTAGCAGATTTAAATTTACTGTCAAAAATTAACAGCAATAATTAGTTATTTACAATGACTTTACACTGTCAGTTTCAAATCAAACATGTAATTAACAAGCTAAATATTTAGTTTGAAAACTGACTGTTATGAATGAATGAATGAACATGGTGAAAACATGAACCTCAGTTTTTCTCTTATAGATTAACTAAATAACTCAAATTGTTGCTGATCATTTCTCACTGTAACTTTGCAAACGGCTCCACAAACTAAATCTAAATCTCTCCTCATAGATCTAGATCTAGAATGGTGAATCAGTCCTTATTGATGGATCTTTCCAGTGGATCTTCAGCTTTTCGTCAGCAGATCTGGTTCTGACTTTATGACTTATGATGTGTGAATATGACAGCAATCTGCATATTTATGAGCAGGCCTGCAGGGAAACCTTAACCTCACATGGCCACGCTGCGCTCTGCTTGCTTATGCATGAAGACACAAACACTCATTCATTTATTCACATGTTTATTCATGATGCTTTTAATTTGGAGAGAGAGAGGTGGATAACAGAAACATGTCTGACTTTGTTTTAGGGCCTCATCCAGCTCTTAGCCTCACTGTGGTGTGAAGGCGCAGCGAGAAGGCAGCTTCCTGTTTTTATTGCTTTAGTTGCTCCGGCCTGACAGAATAATCTGACTGTAACTCAGGAAAACCATCAGGAACAGATTAATAATCCGCCTCTCCGATTCAACTGGGACAACGTTCATGAATTCACCAATCTGCTCACTCAGCATTAATGTCCTGTTTA
>NW_006800868.1:24821-27399 GCF_000485575.1 Poecilia formosa | reverse complement strand
CCCCATTTCCCCCGTTCCCTCCGTTCCCCTTGTTCCCTCTGTTCCACCCGTTCCCCCATTTCCCCCGTTCCCCCTGTTCCACCTGTACCCCTTTCCCCTCCATTCCCTCTGTTTCCCCCGGTCCCCTTGTGCCCTCTGTTCCACCTGTTCCCTCTGTTTTCCCCCGTTCCCTCTGTTCCATCCATCATTCATCCACAGTTCATGTATCTTCAGCTGCCTAAAGGTCAAAGGTCTTCTCTGTATCTGAAGTTGGCTGTTTTCAGGTTCTGTCCCTGTCAAAGTAACAGGTTTAGATCTGTTTCTTCTTCTGTGGTGGACTTTAAAACGTCTCATCGATTCTTTCACCTTTAAAAGTCAAAGGAGAGAAAAATAAATTGTCTCCCTGAAATGTCAGAGACCCAGAGAGTCGGACGTAACGCTTTGGCTTTGAGCCGTTCGGCTGATTAGCAGAAAGTCAAACTATTTCTGTGGAGCTGTGACCTTTGACCTGGGGCACTCTGACTCAAACCCTGGAAACAGTAGCAGCATCATGGAGCACCGGCTGTCACAGCCGCTAACATCTGAGGCTAACGCAGCGCTGAGTTTCAGCTGACCGCCAGCTTCATCATCGTCATGGTAACGCTGGTGTTTTCCCAGAACCAGCTCACTCACGGCGACCTTTGACCTGATGCAGTTGACCAAATGCTGCTCCTTCTGTCTTTCTGCACAGTGTTTCCATGACGACGGGTGACATTAAGATGGCCGCCAGATGTTTGTGACCTGAGGCTGCTGCGGCGATCCAACCAGCTGACCCCTGGCTCTCGGTTCATCCGTTTTCTCTTCAGACCTGCAGAAACATTTCAAAGCAACGCTCAGCGAACCGTCATGTAGCGTCTGCATGTCGTCCTTCCACTCAGTGAAACATGAAGCTGTAGCTGAGATTATTTCAGCCTATTTGAAGTGGAAAACTTTATGGTTTAGCATATTCTGATACATAATTACAGAGCTAAATTCAGCCATAAAGCACATTCAAAACTTTTTGTCAACATAAGAAAAAAAAATAAAAAATTGTAATTGAAAAAAATGTTGGAAACAAAAAATAAAAATAAAAGAAATTGGAAAATAAAGCAAAACCTGAAAACAAAATAAATGGAAACTTTAAAAAGATAAAAATATTTTTGAAACTGGAAATCTCTTTAAAAAAATCAATATTCTGTTTAATCAATAGGTTTTCAAAACCTGCCACTGATATGATCCACGTATTTAAACGCACAGCACAAATCTTAGAGTAAAATATTTTTAGATGCAAAATAATTTTCCTGTTTCATTTTTGAACAAATTTATGGCACCAGTTTAGCTCTATACATTATGGTCCTGTGACCGATGCAAAGCATCATGGGTAATAAAGTGACACAAGCTGAACAGCTAGCGGAAGCTAGCTGTGCTCATGATGAGGTAGCTGTCTTGTTTTCTATGATCTAATCGTTTTAGTGCAGAAAAATGTTAGAAAACATTTTGTTAATTGTGAATCCGCCTCATATTCCAGTTCACATTTCTCTCTGGTTCCCTGCAGCTTCGTGGCTCCTTTGCTTTGGTTTCCTATCTCAGTTCCAGTCTCAAACCAACTCGACACATCAGTAAATATATGTTTTATTTACATGCATATGCACTAAATGATTGGATGTTTTTGCTGTTGTACTTGGTTATTAGTAGAAATCAGAGGAGATGATTAGCCTCTTAGCGCTGACGGCTCAACAGATTAAACCTAAATTATTCAGAACTTTTGTCTCTGAGACTCTAATTATGTTAATAATGCAAAGGTGAAAACATTTTATTTCAGCGCTGATTTCTAAATACTGAGATCAGGAGGGGCCTCTAAAGGTTTAGGACGTTTTTATTCATTTTAACTGGAAGGAGAGAATGAAGATAATTCAATTTCACTCCGAACCAATCTGATCCAGACCAAGCCAACAAGCTGAACCGGGTCAGAATAAAGATCCGATTCTGTTCAGGACCAACATCAGTCAGAGTCTGTGGGAAAATAACACTTTCATTTTCAAAGTCATGATTTCACCACTTCATTCATTCATTTTTCAATGTCAGTTTCAAGCTAAATATTTAGCTTTGAGACTAAATCTTTATCAGGCTAAATAACCTAAATTATTGCAGTTTATTGTTGACTAACAGCAGCAGGTCTCCTGTCATCACAAATATGAAGTGGTTTTTGATTTTGATGAATTCATGACTCATCCATTCATCCATCTGCAGTGAACCCATTATTCAGTGACGCCTTGCAGGAAGGTTCCTGGTTGTTGGTTTGAATCCTCTGCAGGGAGTTCTTGTTCTCCCTGTGAGGGACTTTAACCGGGGCCGGTCAGGTTCTGCGACGGTAAACCCGGTGTTTACTGAGTTTTATCAGAACCGTTTGGATCAGCAGCACCGCGGCGTTTTTAGGTTCGTCTCCATCATGTTCTGCTTGGCTCGGTTGCCATAGATCCCAGAACAGAGTCAGAATCTCTTTGGTCTCCTGATCAGTCTCTGCTGCTATTTTGGTCCGGCTCTCAGTCCACCATGTCAGAGAGGGAGGGGGACCGGGGGG
>NW_006800868.1:19818-24796 GCF_000485575.1 Poecilia formosa | reverse complement strand
AGGAGGACAGTGGGGAGGGACAGGGGAGGGGGGGACTGAGGGGGGAGGAGTAGAAGCCGTCCAGCTGCGCCGCAGGAGGGAAACTGAGGGTCGGCTTGTCTAGTCAGAATCCCGCTGAGACGATTCCCTCACAGGTACATGCTAATAAAGACGGGCAATCAATATTCCTGTCAGCCCTCCCATAGCGACACACACACGTTTGTGCTATCTTTGTGGGGACTTTCCATTGACTTCCATTCATTTCTACAGCCTAAACCTGACCTTTACCCTTTTCCAAACCCTAACCAACCAAAACTCAATTCATACCTTAGCCTTAAATCTGACCCCTGACCCAAAAACAGGGTCCCCACAACGTAGTATATGTCAGGAAAATCGTCCCCACAAGGTATTACAAACAAACACTCTCACACTCACACACACACACTCACACACACTCTCTGGCTGGTTTGTTCTGTTTTTTGGTTTTCGTCTCCAGATGCTTCATGTTTTCTGTGCTGCTGGTGATTCTTGTTTCTCGTTTCACAGAAAGATTCATGTTGTTCCCAACAACTTCTTTCTTTTAATATGGGATTTATTACACTTTCATGCAATTTTTATAAAGTAACCAAACTGAAATGAATAAAAAGAAGAGAAGCACAGAATGAGATTAAGATTAAGTTATAAAAATCATATTTGATACTTTAGGCCTTACAGCTGAAGGTTTGACACTTTATTTTATTTATCTGTATATTTGAACATCTGCATTCGTACTTTTTTCATCTTTGGATTTATTTTTCATTTGATCTTTTTAAGCTGATTATTATTTCTGAGTGTTGATTGTGGGTGGGCTGTTCAGTGTCTGAATGTTTTCTATGTTTCATATTTTTACAAACATATTTTAATACGTCACCATTTCCCTGGAAGGTGAATGAAACCAGCAGAATGATGAACAGAAGTGATCTGAGCCTCTGGTCCAGAATGGAGGCAGGTTCTGGTTCTGGTTCTGGGAAACAGAGAAAACAACAAACGGTTTATTTTCACAAATATCCGGATAGAAACCAGCTGTCAATGCACAGGTTTATTATCTTAATGTAAAGCATTTTGGGAGCAGAGATGAAGGAAGACGCGGTTTCTGGATGCAGCAGCCATGTTGTTTTGTGTTAGCGCTTCAGGCTAGTTATTTAGCATCTCAGCATTCTGTTTCTCTCCCCCTGTGGACGCGCCCGGGGCGCCAAGGAGCCGCCAGCTACACATGGCCGCCTGTTCAGCCTCTGAGGGTTAGCATCGTTACTCCTCAGAGACACCGAGACACAGGCGGGACATTTTTATCTGAACTGCAGCGGTGAGCACACTAGCACGCTAATTATGGAGCTAATTGTTAGCTTAGCGCTCTTGCTAACTTTGAAAACATTTAGCGCTGTAGCTAAATATTTTAGCTTAGGTCTAAATCATATTTAGGGTTATTTCTCAAGAACTGCTGGTGTCTTTGTGTCGGTGCATCACCTGCTGTCCTCTGTGTGGATCCACAGCAGCACAGAGGAAAACTCTGCAGAGAACCGAAGCGTCTGCTGCTCTCTGGGTCTCCACAGGTCCGCTGCCTCAGGAATGACGGAGCATTTCAAAGATTCCTCAGGCCTTGTTCAGTTTGTTCCAACTGCTGCCATCTGGCTGCAGACACAGGAGCTTTAGACCAGAACAATCAGCTTATGCCCAGTATAAGGGCATTAAATACCCTCTAGTACTATTTATCACCAATTTCCATATAATCCATGTCATTTTATTGCATAGTTTCTATAATGAAAATAAATATTTTTATTATGATTATTCCATTAATTTTTCCAGATAAATTATAAACTATATTTTAATCGGCTGTTTCAGCTGAATAAAGTTCAACATCTGTGTTGATGTTTTGGTTATAAATGTTTATATTCATGCTCTTATTTTGAAATTAGTGAACAGTTTACACATCAGTTCGATTGTCTCTTTATGTTGTTTCCCCAAAAACTTTATTTAAAACAAGAAACATTCAGGAACAAAATAAGACACAAACAAAATATGTTACAAAATAAAATTATATCTAAATGAACTCAGTGCTCCAGGATCATCGCCTTCAAAAGCAGATATAACTGATTTACTGTTAGCGCTTTAGCATTAGCGTCCGCTAAATACTGCATGTCTAGCAGCGCTTTAGATCAAAATGTCACATTAGCATTAGCTCAGAGCCCAGCAGGCTGGTCGGTCTGCTGTCGTTCCAGATAAACCCATCAGCTCTGAGGATCCGGTTGATATCCGGATGATCCCATCGTTCTCTCCATTCGTGGAGCGATGACCTTAATAACCCAGCAGCTCCGTGGATCCTGGTCCCTCAGGCCAGCAGACAGGAGGAACGGCTGTTTGTGCTAAACATTTTTCTGGCTGTGTTGGCAGTAAACTCTGGTCCTGTGGGCTCAGATGTTGTCCGTCGCTCTCAGTAATCTGTATTCATCCGTCTCCAGCCTCGCCCCTCGTTACTTGTGAGCCGCTCCTGTTCTAATCTTCGGCGACCCGCTGCCACCTGTAACCGAGCCGCAGGAGAACCGGCCGCAGGTCGCATAGCAAGATGAGCAGCAAGTTCCTGACTTGTCACCTCGGGACAAAAAAGACAAAGAGAGGAAGACAAGAAAGACGAGGCTGATGGGGAACAGAGGATCAAATGATGAGGAGATGAAAATCCAAACAGCTCAAATCTGCTGGCCTCCAGTTAGCTAACAACTCAGACTGAAACCAGCTTCCTTACAGTGCATGCAGCTTTATGACATGTTTAATAACAACAATAAATATTATTATTATTATTACTACTGAACAAGTTTGTCGAGTTTTTATGATTCATAAAGTGGATTTTCCATCCTACATCAGACTTTTTGTAGATTGTTTCCTGTACTGGAATAGCTCTGCCAGGATTATTTCTGTATCAACTGGCTCAGGTTATGCAGACCAGCAGTGCCCTCTGGTGGATGGAGGCCAAACTACAACACTGAAGGAACTAATCTAATAAATCATTTATTAAGAATGAATCCTAATCTGTCTATCTGTGACTGGGATGTTTAACTGAAGGAGGTAGGCGATGTTTCAGAGGTCAGAGCTTCAGCCCTGCAGAGTGTCTGAAGGCTTTGTGAGGTTTAAATTATGAGATGAAACCAAATCAGAACTAATAGTTTGATTTAAACTTTGAGCTGAAAGCAAAGAAAACACCTGGATCTTCATCAGCACTGTGAAGAAGACTCTCCTCCTGATTTACTGGATCATAAGTGATTTCACTGATTTGATGAATTCAGTCTGCAACCTTAGCTCTAGACTTTGACTAGGCCATTCAAACATATGAATCTGTTCTGACCTAAGCTGTCCCATATTTATTTTGGAGCTAAAAAATTATCTCGAGAGTAAATGTTACAGTTACAAACTAAATATTTTGTTTAAAGCTAAGTGTTTAGTTTGCTAACAAAATATTCAGTTAACATTGAAGTTCTCAAGACGCAGCTTTTATTTTGACAGTCCACAGGCAAGCTAATTTGCATATTAGCATAATATTTAGCACTGACCTAGCTAAATATTTAGGTATAAAATTAAATATTTATCTAGCTCAGAGCTAACCTAAAAATCATATTTAGCTAGCTAGGAGCTAGATATTTAGTTTGGAGTTAATATTTTTGTATGCTAAATATTTAGCTCACTGATGAAACATTTAGTTTGAAACATTTGTAACTAAATGAATAACGTGGTGAAAGTATGATTTCATGTTTATTCTCCTAAATATCTGAAATTATTTCTGCTTCTTTCTGAAAGCCCCAGATAAAACTTTTATTTTGTATCTCTAAGTTTACAGTCTCGGAGCTTTTACTCTGAAGGTTGACTCATCCAGTCTCTGTGAAGCTGCGGTCTTGACGCATCTTCATCCTCCTCCTCCTCCTCCTCCCAGCGCCTCTGTCACGTTGCGCGGCTCCGACTCTTCTTTCAACCCGGAGCCGTGAGGCGGGACGCGGCGGCCGCAGAGCGAGCAGAGCCGCGGGTGAAACCTCCAGAGAGGAGCCGACATGTTCATCTGAAGGGTTTGTTTCCATGGAAGAGCGGCTCCGCGGAGGAGAGACCAACCCGGACAGCAGCTGCGTCCTCAGCCGCCGCTGTGCCTTCCCGCCACAGCGCGCGCCTCGGACTGCCATGTGAAGCCGGAAGGTGGATGTGGGCAGGTGGAGGAGCAGGTAAAGGTAAGAATCTGACCGGCGGGCTCCACCTGCAGCGGGCTCCAGTCCGCGCACTCTTCACCTGATGACACCTGGTTTCATCAGCAGCACAATTAGGCGGAGTCCCTTCATCTGGCAGCGAGAAGGAGAGAGGAGGAGCAGTGAGGGTTTAGATCTGGTTTATTCCTGATTTAGACCTTATTTAAACCAGGTTCAAACCGAGTTTAAATCTGGTCTAAATCAGGTTTATATCAGGTTTTATTCTGGTCGTATTCGGGCCCTGAAGCTGTCCGTGGTGCTGATTGGATATGGAGTCCAACTGACGCTGCTGAACAGTTTGTCTGTTTTATGGTTTTTCCTTCACGTTGTTTCTCTGCTGCTGGAGGTTTGATCAGGATGGAGGGGGGAGGTTCATGTTGAGCTACTTCAAAAACTCCCAGATTTTCCGTCTCATCCTGACCTCCACTACATGAAATCTACCTGAATTATAAATGACTCCTCTCTGTTCTCTCCCTCTCTGTAAATGTATTCTTCCTGATGGGGAGCAGAGTTGGGGGGAAACCCTCCTCAGAGCGATTCGAGGCGATGAAGCGACTTGGAGCGTCGAGTTCGGATCGTTTTGAGACTCGAACCGAGTCGACAAGTTCTTCGAGTTTATTTGGTTTCTCTGCGTCGAGCCGCTGGAAGCTGATGGAAGCTGCTGCCGCCACCAAACCCACAGACTGAAGAGCGTGTGTGTGTGTGTGTGTGTGTGTGTGTGTGTGTGTGTGTGTGTGTGTGTG
>NW_006800868.1:8106-16056 GCF_000485575.1 Poecilia formosa | reverse complement strand
TAAAAAGGTTTGGATATGATCTAAACATCCAGTCTAGTCAAATCCTGGCTGCACAGTGATCATAATCTGACCCGAAGAAAGAAACTGAAGGCATGATGCTGCCACCGTTTGACCTTTTCTCTGCCATAGGTCACCACTTCCTCTTCATTTCCTGCTTTTAAAAATAAAAAGTTCAGGAGTTTCATTTCCTCCACAAAGAGGAAATGAAACTCGTGAACTTTTTATTTATAAAAGCAGGAAATGAAGAGGAAGTGGTGACCTATGGCAGAGAAAAGGTCAAACGGTGGCAGCATCATGCTGTGCAGACAGAAGCTAATTTTATCTGGTTTTTATTTCTTCAGTTTCTTTCTTCGGGTCAGATTATGATCATTGTGCAGCCAGGATTTGACTAGACTGGATGTTTAGATCATATCCAAACCTTTTTATTCTCAAACGTTTTACTTTGGTCTCCATGGTAACCAGACATTATAAAACTCACACATGGAAACTTTAATTATCCTGTAATTCTGCAGCATCAGTAATGAATAAAATATCATTTATGTGGCTGAACAGGATTTAATGTAAAACTTTTGAAACGTTTGTGTTTCTACAGCAGAGTTTTAATAACCTGGAAAGAGAAAAACAAAAACAACTCCATATTTCTTTGCAAAGCAATAAATCAAACCGCAGAGAGAATAATTAAGAGTTTAATCTTTGCTCACCTTCTTACTGCAGCTTTATGAGCAGAAATGATTCACATTATTTTCATTTAAAGACAGAAAATCATTTTCTCAATGAAGCAACAGTCAGCTGGGAAAATATTATTTAGATTTTATTTATTTGATTTAAAATGGTATTTATTTTTATTTCCAGCAGTCAGTAGAAAAAAGACTAAAGATAATTAAACCACCAGGGTGTGAATACTTTCTGTTTCTGGATCTTCGGCTCTTTAAGACGTTTAACTTTAAATCTGAACTTTAGAAGGAAAAACATCAGAAACTGATTCAGCTCATTTTTATGAAAAAGTTTCTTTCTATTCATTAAGAAAAAGTTTGAGGTCAAATAAATTTGACTAAATCCAGTCAGAAGACGATCAAACACCAATAGCAGTGATTGGACTCTGAAGTTTAATCTGGATTATTTCGGGATTAATAATAAACAATGTTAAACATCTGAATTTGTTCTGCAGTCAGTTGAGAGAAATGTTCAGCTGTAAAGCAGGGTGGTGGAAGCATCATGATGTGGGACTGGTTTAGTTAGAGGAATTAAAGAATCAGAACAAACAATAATCTGAGATTTCAATTCTTGATCAATCGATAATTTAGCAGTAGAACTGAAAATATGATTCATGATTTTTATGTTTAATCACATTTTCTCTGATTTTATCTCCATAAAAACACATTTATGACATGGAGGAACCAGAGGCAGCAGTTAGAGCGGCTCCACAGATCAGACCGGTCCGGTTCTTGCCGGTTCCAATTGGTCCGGTTCTGATTGGTCCGGTTCTGATGCAGCAGACATGCGAGTTGCAGCTGCGGCTCTGATCGGGTCTGAAGATGATTAAACTCTGTAGGCATCGGTCCGAACTGGCTAATATTAGCACAAACATTGCTAAACATTAGCATTTCACTGCCCCCCCACTAGCATTAGCATTAGCCTTTTCCCTAAAAAAAAGCTTTTAGCTATTTTTCTTATTTAGTAGCTATGTTTAGTATGCTGAATGGAGGAAGTCAATGTAAGACAACATGCTAGTAATACCCCACATACCACTGACAGCATTTAGGCTACATTAGCATTTTGGCTAATTTTACCTTATACACTAATTTTAACAACCTAAATGGCGTAAGTCCATATTATTCAAAATGTTTGTGATGCTCCACATGTACTGACTACATTCTAGCTAAACTTTTTAGCATCAGAACGCTGGGAAAGATGGCGGCGATGGGCAGCAGCCGTCAGTCATAATGACTGTTGGCCCTTGGTGTAACCGCGGATTTACAGCAAACAGTTATTACAAGGCAAGAAGATTACATTCATTTACTTTATAGTGATTAGAAAGATATCAAATATGGCATCATGGAGATGGTCTAACCATTGGTAACCATGGAGACAATGCACCATCATGTAGCCAAGCATGTATGGAAACAACTGGTTAGCATCTCGTCTTCTGTACGTTTTTAATGTGCTCCGGTTTAAGGAGAAACGCTGTTTATGACATAGTGACATAAATCATACGGTGTGAATTTAGGAAAAGTCAGTAATTTGATCAACACATCATGGTGGAGGAGGAATGGGTTGGTTTCTGAGCTAGCAGTTTAAAACTTTTATAAATCCCGCTGCCCAGGGTGCGTTCACACTGCAGCCTGAAGCGACCTAATTCTGATTTTTTTTTGCCGGGCCGTTCACACTGCCAGTAAATGCGACCTGTATGCGTTCTGCAGTGTAAACGGGCAAACGACCTGAAAGTGTCCCGCATGCGCACTAGAGGGCGCCATAGAGTCAGCGTTCTCAGTGTTCTGCCAACCGCCATAAAAAGAAGAAGTGCTCAGTGTTTGCGGAAGTAAACATGCAGGCTAACGGTGAAGCTTAGCTTACATATTTGAAGTTGTTGTCCAGCCGGAGCAGCATATTAACAACTTAATCCTCATATAATCCGTCATGGTTGCTGTTTTAATTCCCGCTTGCGCGTATCAGGACACAGAACAGTGAGATTTGTTGAGAATCAGTGAGGTTCAGTTCGGATGAATACGACCTGGACGTTAGGTCGCATTTGAATCGGATACGTATCGGATATGGGTCACATTCGAAAAAAAATCTGACCTGTGCTGTTCACACTGCCATGAAAAGATCGGATACAGGTCGCATTACATCAAAAAAATCGGAATTGAGTCACTTCAGGCTGCAGTGTGAACGCACCCATTGAGCTAACCAGGTGAGTTCCGATCAGACAGATTAGCTCGACTGGAACTAGAAGGAGCCACGAATAAACTGGCAAAACTAATTTCAGTGGCTCAGTTCATTAAGTGACGTAACTGCAAAGCGTCAGTTTCAGATTCTCAGCAGACGATCAGCACAAAAGACAGAAAATTGAAGCTAAGTCAGGATTTAGTATTCAGCATCTTTTCTGATCAAACTGAACTTTTTCTCATTAAATAGTTTTTGTCTTACTGTCAAACGGCAGAACCGACTCAAACCTCACGTTTTAAAATATGAAGGAAATGTAGCACATTGTCTCTAAATAAGCAGGATAAACTCCAGTTTGTTTTTATGGGTTCAGCCAGCAGGGGGCGCCTGGGCCAGTAGCTGTACAGGTGGGTTCAGGTTGGACAGGTGTGTCAGAAGAAACCTGATAGATGAACTGAGTTTTAGGTTTGGTTTGTGATCAGTTATTTTAGCTGCTGTGTTTGGATCAAATAATTATTCATATTGATTGCAGAATATTACTTTACTGTAAGCAACGCTGATAAAATACTTAATTTAATTTGATCTTTAGTTTTAGACAACTTAGTGATCGAGTTTAATGGAAAAGTGTTTTTGGTGGAAATAAAATGTAGTTTATTTCTGAGAGCAGAATAGATTTTAAAAAATGGAATAAAGTTAATAATTACAGGTAAAATCTTCAGTTTCTAACCTTTCATCGACTAAAATGTTTTCTTTTGTAGTAAAAAATACCTTATTAATTACAGAAATATTACAAATATTTATGCGGTAAATGAAGAGAAAGTCAAATGTTTGATGATTAAAATAGTTAATTTATTGATTATTTTACAGTACAGATGCAGAGAAGTTGAACATTTCTGAATTAAAACAAATATCTTCAATAAGAATTAAAAACTATTTTATTGAGTAAGTTATGTAAAAATAATAAAACCGTTTTTGTTCTGATTTAATAAATAAAATCGTCACCAGTTCAGTCCAGAGCTGCAGAATCGACCCAGCAGCCGTTTCACGTCTGAGCAAATGAAACTGTAACAATGCGATGACATCACAGGAGAAGTAAGGAAGCCTGACCCCCATGAAGCTTACGCCTTAGAGCTGTGATCTGAATCATGGAGGATTTTTGTTTGTTACTTTGAATGGAGGAAGTGAAGGTAAAGCCTCCCACTTAAAGGCCTGAACTGGTTCTACTGGTCTGGTAGAAGTTCATTACAGATCAATCTGTCAAAGCTCCTGGTTTCCATGACAAAATACAGGAAGCATCTGAAGAGGGAAGTCAGAGGAGCTGAGAACGGCCACGCTCTCCGAGGCGGACGAGACTCCGGATCAGAACATTTCTGATGCTCAGACCAATGCTTCATTATCAGGGTTCTGCAGAACCAGTCGGGTCAATAATTCAGCTTCATTAGAGCAGAAACGTTAATAAACTCACAGTCTGCTTTCTGCAGCTTGCTGCTTTGTCTGACCGGCCGTCATGAAACCAGGAAGTTTAGAGTCACTAACAGGATCAGAAAGTTTGAGTTTCCTAATGAGGTCAAACACATGAAATGAAAATAAAATGGAGATTTGATCATTTGACTGCTGGGATCAACAGATCAGAGAGAAAAAAAGGCCAAAACGTTTCAGAAGATTTTTCCAAACTGGCTGACATTTGAACAAAAACTGTTTACTCTGGAAAACTTTTGAGTCCAGCTGGATAAAGAGTCACTGATGATGCAGCAGCTTACTGTAGGAAATCAGTTACTTCTAAAGATCCGCCATCTTGTTTCCATTTTGGAGTTTTAAAATAAAAAAAACCTTTTCAAGAAGAAGATGGAAATATTTTCTTCCATGGGAAAGGTGTTGCTATTAGGGCTGAAACGATTCCTCGAATGATTCGATTATTAGTATCTCGATTATTAAAATTCCTCGAGGTAAATGTACCTGCCTGTTAAATTATGTTTTATTATTTAGCGCACCGTGTTCTGGCCGGAACATTATTTGCGTTGTGCAGAGCTCTGACTTAAGTGTTAGCGGCATAACGTCCAATCTTCAAGTTCGGCCCGCGGGGATTTTATTGATTAATGATAATTCCGGGTTTTCATCGTTTTCGGAAACCAATAAACTTCCTTAAATAACCGGAGCGATCCGGGAGTCCGGCAGCCTTTCTGCTCCGGAGCTGCTGGTTCAGAGCTGAGGAGGATTTAGAGACTGAACACGGCGGGCGGCTGATGCTGACGAACCGGAAAATGAATGTCACATCATCCCGGTCTGAACCAACGGGAGGCGGAACGTGGCTGGTAGATGAGCTTCTGAGGGACGAACGGAGGAGCCGTGAATATCCCGTTTCGCCCCCCGGTCTTACTTCGCCTGCCCTCCAACCCCAAACCCCCCAATCCAGGAGACATTTCCCGTATTGTCATTTCTCAAACCCAAAGCTTGGCAGGTTTGGGCCAAGGTGAGAGTTCATCTGTTAAACTGTCTGAAGATGAGCAGAAACTAAAAGCTGGATCATTTTTATCAGCGTATCTGTGAGCCTGGCTCTTTATTATTACATTGGATATAATTTCAGATCTTTGTGTAACTTTTCTTCAGGTTAACTTAGAAAGTGAGCTGTTATTGTTACAGGTTAGTTTCTGTTAGGGAAGCTCAAATGTGAAAAATTGGACAGATATGATATCTGATAGTAACACTGCTGTTATGGAAGATTTACCAATATTTTATTTTATACATTTTTTAAATCTGATTACTCGATAAATCGTAAGAATAATCAATAGATTACTCGATTAGTAAAATATTTGTTTACAACAACCCTAGTTTCTATTTATGGCAAGTCAATTTAAATGAATGTTGCTGGGATTTTTAGTGATACACAGCGGTGGCTTTTAATCAGGGCAGCTGCCCAGGGCGGCATTAGAAAGGGGCGGAGCGCCAAGAACTATAAAATGAAACAAACTGGATCTTATCTGACTGAATATGTTTGGTAAGAATGCAGTGATTCTAACTGGTCGGGGTGACAGTGGGAAAACATTTTTAAATCTGTATCTTAGGAGCTAAAGTTCGATGAAGCAGGAACATTAGATTATTGTTTTATCTTGTATTTTTGCAATATAGCATCTGTTATAATTTCAGCTTTGCAAATGAAGCCAGAAGTTTTAGTGATTTTTGTTCCATTTATGTAGTGTTTATATTAGTGTCACTTCTAGAAAAGATCTGATCAGTTTTAGTTCCACTTTTAGCTGTTAGTTTACAGATAAATCATTCAGCAGTGGAGACTGACTCCACCACTTCCCGGCTCAGATGATGAAATGTGACACAAGCCAAAGATTTGATTTGAGCTTCACCTGCTGGCCCTGCCCTGCCTAGAGGCATGCTGGGAAACGAGCAGGATTTGACTAAACCAGAGTGGAGAAACAGGAATGAGGTCAGAAGTCAACAGGATGGCCTTTGTGAAGCCGCTCTGTAAATGGCAGTGAGAAAGAAAAGAGAAGCTGGCAGAAAACTCAAGGCTTAAAATCCACTGGTTCAGGGTGTAATGCTGTTATTGAAAATGAAACTTGATGGTGTGATGTCACCGACGCTGAGCGCCGTCTTCCTGAGCTGTAAGTAACTAACAGCCTCATCCAGACATTTAGCTGAAGAGCCAAACAAGCCTCAGATCTGAGCAAATGAGACGTAAACAGGCTTCATGGTGGGATTCACTCACAAAATGTCCTGCAGCTCCACAAACGTAACGTCGTCATTTGTTTTGGCAGCAAATGTGCTGCAAACATTCCTGCGATCCAGCAGGCCTGAATAAATCAGAGCGCCTTAAAGCGCTGAGTGAAAAAGCAAAAACATCATCGTCATGACAACGTCGTTAAAGTTACAGGAAAAATCAACAGAAATAATTTGGGTTATTTAGCCTGACATGGAAAAGATGGGGATTTATATGACAGTTATTTTCATCATGTTAGTCATTCTGTCATAAATGTTACAGTTCCATCACCTTTACATCCTTGACCCTCAGTGGGGTCAGGAGGGATGCTGGTGCCTCTCCAGGTAATGTTCCAGGTGAGAGGCAGGGTCACCCTGGACAGGTCACCAGTCTGTTGCAGGGCAACACAGAGACACACACTCACCTAGGGACAGTTTGGAGAGGCCAGTTAACCTGACATGTTTTTGGACTGTGGGAGGAAACTGGAGTACCTGGAGAAAACCCACCATGCACAGGGAGAACATGCAGAAAGACTGGGAATCAAACCCAGAACCTTCTTGCTGCAAGGCAACAGCTCTACCAACTGCTCCACTGTGCAGCCCTATGTTACAGTTTCAAACTAAATATTTAGTTAACAAGCTAACTAGTTAGCATCAATCTAAATATTTAGCTAAAATCTGCATATTTAGTTAGCAATAAGCTAAGTTTTTCGTTAATAAGCCAACTCTTTACCTCCAAGTTAAATATTTAGCTCAGAGCTAGCTTAGCTAGCTCACAATTTGCAAATTAGCTTTCCAATAAGCAGAAGTGTACTATCAAAATAAAAGCTGTCCTAGTTCACTGTTGCTGCGTTTCAGGTGCTAATCGTCGGTGTTGCCTTTCAAATGGATCATTTTTTGTTTTAAGCTGAAATGTTGGGAAAGAAAAGAGGAAAAATGATCAAAAAGAACAACATAAGATTTTATTTTTATTTTATTGATAACTAGTTTTGCCTATTAGTTAAATAGTTAGCTTGCTAACTGAATATTTAGTTTGGAACTGTGACATTTAAGGAAAAACATGATGAAAAATGAGCGCCATGTTTTCCTCTTAACCTGTTCTGGTTCTGATGAGACCAGAACAGGTTCAGTGACCCAAATTATTGCTGTTAATTTTTCACTTTTAAAACAGAACTGACAGCAGTTTGCATTGAGTCGCTCCTTCTGCGCGTAGCGGCAGGCTCTGCTGCCGTTTGGTTGTCGCGTCCAGGCAGGGGCGGATCTACTGGGGTGGCATGAGGTGGCAGTTGCCACCCCAAACGAGAGCCTTGCCACCCTGTTGCCACGACCAATAGGTGCTGTCCAGTCCAGTAATACATA
>NW_006800868.1:0-7418 GCF_000485575.1 Poecilia formosa | reverse complement strand
TATGTATTACTGGACTGGACAGCACCTATTGGTCGTGGCAACAGGGTGGCAAGGCTCTCGTTTGGGGTGGCAACTGCCACCTCATGCCACCCCAGTAGATCCGCCCCTGCGTCCAGGAAACAGATTTTGGTTTCTGCTTCAGCTGGTCAGACCGGACCGGTTCTGGTCCCACCAGAACCAGCTTGGGATGACGATCCGGCCGCCGCTGCTGGTCTCTGCTCTGCGGTTTGTCTCTGGGGTCGTCCTGCTGCGGGAGGAGCGACGTCCCGCTAATGGACAGTAATGGACATGTCCTGTTGGACGTCGTCTCTGAGGACGCCTCCTGTCAGCGCTGACATGCGCTCCTTCATCCGAGTTCATGTAGCCGGCCGGCCAGGGCCCAGTGGATTCTGGGAAAATGAGTCAGACATGGCAGAGCGGAGGACCACCGTTATTAAAATGTTCTGACCAGAGAACCAGAACCTGGATCAGGACCAGAACCTTCCGGTACCACCATAGCAGCAGAAAGCTTTGCATAAATTCTCCAGATCTTCTCATAAGTACAAAGATATCATTTGAAGGTTCTGGCCACTTTATTGGGTACACCTTGCCAGCTCTGACACCGGCTTTTCCCATCATAACTGCAAATTTAATGTTATGGAAAAACTCTTTGTGGAGCTTTATTAAAATGTTTGATCCATCTTATTTCAAGGTCTTTAATTACTAAATTGCATTTAATTGACAAAATTAGCAACATTTTCAAATCAAATTGTTAGGGATAGGGTTAACTTAACCCTATCATTTCTATAAATATGTTTGTTTACGAGCTCAAACAAACATATTTAAAGTTTTTAATCTTCAACCGTCAGATTGGAGCAAAGTTCATCTTTCCAGAGTTTCTCTAATCGGTCATGGAGCTTCTGTAGAAATGTGGACGCTGACATTTAGCTGCTACATTTTTAGCCTTGAGATGCTATTTTAACTTCGCTGCTAGGCTAACTTAGCACAACTTGAACACAACAATAGTCTTTTCCAGCGTCCGATCGGATCGTAGAAACAGAAATGAACCCAGAGGGACGAGAGAAGCAGCTTGTTGTTAGCGGATGTCGGTGTGCGTCAGATTTACCGTCGTAGCAGAAACACATGAATCCAAAGTTCTGGTCGGAACCCTGTATGTAAAAATTGTGATGAATTCTGTTTAAATCTGTGATTAATTAATCGAAATGAAGGCGTCCGTCATAAGCAGAACCTGTTCTTCCAAAGGGGAGGATCATGAAATAAATGAGTTCTGAGGTTTATTTCATGGTTGTAAACACCGGACGTGTAGCTCATAATAACCTCTCATTGTTGTAGTTGGGAGGAAATAAAGCGTCTTTCTGTGATTTGGGGATTAAATCTCCGGTTAGCCGGAGCAGCTGCCACTGTTTGCTGCCTCTCTTTGTGTTTCTCTGATGGAAACGAGACGTGTTGCTAATGACGTCGCTAATGAACGCGAGCGGCCCGCTGTCCTCTGGACCGCAGCTGCTTTGTCCGCCGTGACTTCCTATTGATTTTCTGGCACATGCTGTTTTTTCTGAATGCTGTAATTTGTCAGACTTGTGACGCGATGCAGCTCTGATGATGCATTCAGTTTGCTGAATGCAGCAGGTGGCTGAACCTTTCTCTGCTTCCCATCTACCACATCATTATTTTCTGAATCAAGCGCTGCCTCCCAGAGGATTTCACATGTCAGAGATAAACCTGGAGTTCTCCTCCTGTTGTGGCCGATTCAGTGGAAAATGTCTATTGTGACTTTACTGAGGCGAATTCGTCTCATGCAGAGTGCGTCTGATTGCCAGTGCATGTGTGTTAATGCCATTTATCGTGGGATTTTACTGCTAAACGGTCCAAATCTGCTCCGGTCCCAGAAGACGGCGTTTCTCTGGCTGGCTGCCGGGTTGCCAGTTGTGCACAGAGCAGGTAACAGCATGGGAAAGCGTTCAGCCAGCCCACGCAAACACGCTCTGATGTGATGGTGTTTCATCAGCCGTCAGGTTTAGAGCGCGGCGCCTCGGGCTTCATCAGGACTCGGGTTTAAATGAACACAAAGTTCACTGACTGCTGGATAAAAACGTCTTCATAAAGAATAATTCCTTCGACTGTTCTAAAGTGATTCGCTGTGGGTCCTGTGGCTTTCTGCCCAGGGTGACGCATCACACAGGGAACCATGCAAAAAATAAAAACATAGTAAATGCTGTAAGAAAATCTTTCAGCTGACGACCAGGCCTGTTGCAATAAATCAGTTGACTACATTATGATCAATTAAAACAAGATCAGTAACTTCTGTTTTTCTCTTTCCACCAAAAACTGGACGATAAAAGTTTTCTGTTTTTGTCTCAACTAGTCATATTTTAAGTTTTGTTTAGAGAATTCATAATTAATTTTATTTGTTGTTTCTGTTTTTTGTTTATTTTTGAGTATTCCAGTTCCAGAGTTAAATGTTTATTAGAATTTAACGTTTATTGATTTCATCAGGTAAAATTTATTATGTCAGAGCTACTAATGACGTTGAAGTTGGTGTCTGATTTGTAGGAGAAAAATATATCAAAATTAAATTTCTTTAATTGTTTAGTTTTTTTGAGAGTTTCTAGTTGAGCTTTGTACACATTCAGACTGATTTGACCAGAACCTGATTGTTCTTATCTAAAAACTAAACTTTGTGTCGGTGGAGCTTCAATCTGGCTGCGAAAACAAGAACTGGCTGTTTCAGCTTCTCCTGTTTTCATCTCCAACCTGGATTGCATAAACTGAAGGCTGTAAAATCAGATAGTTTTTAGTTTTAAATGTTCCTGATAAGTTGGATGATAAAAACTGGGTTTTGTGTTTGAGGTCGGGTCTCCTCAGAGGTTCTGCCTGGTTCTGTTCATTACAGAACCTGCAGTCATTTTGACTGCTGCTGGCTTTTCTTTGCATTAGCAGAGGAAAGTGTTGAACCTGATTGTAAAGTCAGACGGCCTGATTGGCTCGGAGGTCTGATTCAGTCCATCAGCAGGTCTGAGGGAGCTGGATCCCTCCAAACCATCTGCCGTCATTTACCTGTCCAGGTAACAGAGGAAGGCAGACAGGATGTGAGACTGGTTCTGGGTTTTCAGTCAGCAGAACGACAGGCAGTAAACGTCTCCTTGTTGGTGACGTGTCGTCTCTGGAAACAGGAGGAACATCTTCTGATCGTTTCTCTCTGAAGGCGCAGATAAAGTAAAACATCCCGTCTGCGTCAGGAGACCAGTCAGACGTTTTATTCTCTCCTACTGGGAGCTGAACTGGGCCTGCAGGTCTTGGTCAGTGAGAGGAAACCTGAGCTGGTCACAAAAGTGGACCACAGCGCAGGGCATTCTGGGTAAATACAACCGAAACAAGAGCTTGTTAGCTTCAGTCTCAATATTTAGTTGGTTTAGTTAGCTACACTGTTTAGATAAATATTTTGTTATTTAACTAAAATTTTTAAATGAATGAATAACATGAAGGAAACGTGACTTTTTATGGGCAGTATGATGTAAAATTCAGGGTTTTTTTAACTTTCCATCATGTTTTGACATTTTTCCCTCATCAGAAACAAACCTGGAGTGTTGCTTTGATTCCTTCATGTTTAAGAAATCCTTTGGTTTCCATGGCAACCATTCAACTGCTAAACGTCGGGATGGACCTAGCCCCGCCTTCAAAGCCCAGCTCCTCCTATCAGCTGCTGTTTCCAAGCTTCAGAGATTTTATCTCAAAGGGCAGCTCCTCCCCTCTCAGCTCCTTCAGACTAGCCAGCAGCAATTAGCAAACATCTGCTGATCTCATTAGAGGAGCTGCTGCTCAGAGCAACTCTGGTAAAAAAAAGATTTCATTAAAGGGTTAAATGGAGCCATGTTGGGGTGACTTCCTGGAGGCGGAGCTTCAGAAAGAGCAGGAGCTTCTTAAAGAAACAGAGACCCAATTTAAAGGAGTTGAATCAAGAAGTCAAATTTCTTTTAAATCATATTTGATATTTACAGCATTTTTAACAATTGAATGTAACATTGATTGTGCTATAAAATGAAAAATAGAATAAAAAGCAACCTCCATCTTTTTCTCCTGACAGGCTAAATAATCAAAATTAATGCTGTGAATTTTTTAGCTCTAGTTTAAAAGGCTAATAGCAACATCCCATCAGGTAGTGACAATAATAGTAGCAGTTCTCCAATGCTGGTAATTTTTGGCTCTTAAGCAGTTCCATAATGATCCTCTCCTCTGATTGGAGGAACTCCATCAAACTTTAAATGCCTGTAAAGGAAAAATCTCAGTCAGATATTCACATTTTTAGCCTCTGATCAGATTTATTGTGAAAACACTGCAGAAGGTCTGCCTGCTTGTTGAGCGGTGTAATCTGGACCGTCGGGCCGCTCGGCGCCGGCCGTCAGCAGAACCGACTGTTTCAGCCCAAAGTCACCTTGTTCCTCAGGCGGACTGGATGGGTTTGGAGCACGTGTGATTCTCCAGAGCGACAGCAGAGATTGCTAATCCGTCAGCCTGATTTGCTGACAGGCGAAGTGCTAATCCTGCGGTTTCATTCAGTTCCAGTGGAGACCGCCTGACGCCCCGCCGAGGGCCCAAGGGGGAAAAATGCTACTTATTTCCAGGAAATCATCAGACAGCTTCAGGTTTGGACCCACAGATCGGCTCTGACTGATGGACGGGATCCAGTCTGTTATTAACCTTCATCACATTCAACAAAACAGGAAAAGTCACACCGTCATGAAGAAAACGTTCAGACAGATCAGTAAGAAGAACTTAAAACATTTGGAGGAGGCGCCTCGCTCAGCATGGAGCAGAAAACTGAAATATTTCTAAGAATCAAATGTGGCAGCTAGAAACGGACAGACTGAATATTATTCCTCCTGATCCTCTGCAGAATGAAACGCTGAGTGCATGTGCCGCAGCTCGTTTCTCCCCCCGCAGAACCTACAGAACCCAACAGAACCGGAGGACAGGCTGCAGCACCAAACTCACGGGTCCAAACATCTGTCTGATAAAGGAGAACCACTCAGCCTGTGATCTCAGTCCCAATTATTCTAAAATAATTTCCTAAATGTTGGGTGGAGAAAAGGTTCGGGTCCAGAACCGACTGAGGAGAATAACAGAACCCAGTTACATAAAAATAAAAAATGCCGTTTATTTTACAGTTTGAGGCCCTTAGAATGATTTCCTCCATTCAGTCGAATCCTTTGTGCTTTTATAGAAAGGTTTTTTTGAGCGTTTTGAATCAGAAGTCATTTTTAGAAGTTGATTCTGTTTTGAATTTCAGAAGCTAATTAGCAGCCGGTTCTGAAAGTCCAGCTTTGTTCTGCTCTGCTTTCATGTGGATGAATCATTTCATTCTGAATGAATGGGCTCCACGTCACCACAATAATTAAAATTATTTTCAGCTCGTCTTGGCAGAAACTGCTGGTCCAAACTCGTAAAACCTGGATGCTTCACTTTCAATGATAATTAAAGTTTATTAGATATTAATTTCTGTGAGCAGATTTCTGCAGGTTTCCCGTCAGATTTCCATCATATCTGAGGTAATAATTAGATTTGGAGCTTGGAGGGCTAATCTTTAACTCCCCACACTCATTCTTTGTCATATTCTTTCAGTCGGTACTTGGACTGGGCCACTCCAAACGTCATTACTTCCATTCAGCAGAAACAGCTCTGCTCATACACCTCCTCTTAGTATTGACCTAGCATAGCTGAGCTAACATAGATGAGCTAGCATAGTAGAGCTAACATAGCTGAGCTAAAGTAGTGGAGCGAACACAGCTGACCTAGCATAGCGGAGCTAACATAGCTGAGCTAACATAGCTGACCTAGCATAGTGGAGCTAACATAGCTGAGCTAGCATAGCTGAGCTAACATAGATGAGCTAACATAGTAGAGCTAACATAGCTGAGCTAACGTAGTGGAGCTAACATAGCTGACCTAGCATAGCGGAGCTAACATAGCTGAGCTAACATAGCTGACCTAGCATAGCAGAGCTAACATAGCTGAGCTAGCATAGATGAGCTAACATAGCTGACCTAGCATAGTGGAGCTAACAGCATTATGCTAGCATCATAAAGTGATTTTTTTGGCCTTGTGTTTCCAGACAGAAGCTAATATTTCTAAGCTAGTGCTACATTAGTCTTATTTTAGAGGTTCTGCTGCTGTTTCTAGATGAAAGTGTTCTCCATCGCTCTAATGTGGAGCTCTGATTCACATCTGACTGTCTTCAAATGTAGCATAACTCTGGATCAATAATCAGATCAGTAATCAGATCAACAATCAGATCAATAATCAGATCAATATGGACTCCACATAACAGCAACAGGCTGTTTTGTGGAGAATGTTACTGAGAATGTTACAGGGATATTTTATCATTGGTGTCAGGCTTTGAGTGAAGCCGGAGATAATCCTGACCTTTGACCCCCTGCTGAGAGTTTAGCTCCATAATAAAGCTGATTTGCTTCAGATTACACAGAAGTAGTTTTATTATTTAAACGGGGCGGGAACAAAGCGCCGTGACCGGCCGGGCCGGGGAATCCATGAAAATGGATGAGTTCCTGACACTAAAATTAGACAGAAACTGAAGCCGGTGAGTGACCTTCAGGTAACAACAGGCAGGAGGAGAACCGGCAGAACCAACCGGGTCCTGGAACGGGTCAGAACGTCGCTCCAATCCTCCAGCAGCAGAGGTTCATATTCCCTGAATAAAACAGAAATAAAACGACTCATTCATGAATATGAACTCTGACCATGAATGAGTGGAGCGTCTCCCGCAGGGCGCCATTTTAACTAACAGCAATAATTATTCATGTTTTCACCACGCTACCAATTTCTCTATTCATGTCACAAATTTTGTTAGCAAGCTAACTGTTTAGCTCTAAACTACATATTTAGCTTTGAACTAGCTAAATGCAAACTAAATAGCAGTTTGAAACTAAACTAGTTTAGTTTGTACTTACAGGCTAAGTATTTAGTTTACAAACTAGTATTGTAAGGTGACTATGCATCACAATTTTTAGCTTTCAAACTAAATATTTAGTGAGCTAAGAGCTAAGTATTTAGCTAATTTAGCTTAAAATTAAATTAATTTTCATCTGCGCTGCGCTTCCTGTTGCAAATGGCGACATCTGTAGGTGAAAATTATAACAAGATGAAAAATGTTTGAAGTAATTTTGAGTTTTTGCGAATCGAAAACGAACAGCTTTTAGATAAAGATATTTAAGTCAACATGTTCAGCTTGTTATGGATTTACCTCAGATTGACCTATCAGAACCCTGCAGAGCAGTGACATCATCATTCTGGCATTTAGCAAGCTAATAATGTTGATAATATTAACAAACCTGAAACAGATAAACTCTGAGTTTTCCAGGGTGAATTTAAACTTCTGGTTTCAGCTGTAGCCAGATTTCCGTCAG
>NW_006800867.1:51782-62634 GCF_000485575.1 Poecilia formosa | reverse complement strand
TGGAACCCGCGGACAAACCCATATGGGACCCATATATCAGCCCTCCTTTCCCCCACATGGGGCCCACCTAGGCATGCTGGCTGGGCATGGTCACAGGAAATGAACACCTGGCTCCACCCTGCAGCTTCCACCTGTTACAGCTAGTCTGTTCCTCTGAATGGCCAATATCTGATCAAACCAATATCTGATCAAACCAATATCTGATCAAACCACTTTTAATTTCTTTGGGTTGAACCACAACAGCTGGTCCATTTAGGTTCCCCATGCGAGACAGTGATTTGCTTAACATTATTTATATCGGGTGACATGTTATTATTCACTCTCATATTCTTCTAATTAACTGTAAAACAAACTAATACATGTAATTTTTTAAAACTCTTTACATTGTGGTGCATCAGCAGAGCGAAAACATTTAACTGATTGTGTTAGCATTAGCAAGGTTGTGGTTTATATATTCACATTTTTTGTTTCCAATAAAGATGAGAGACGCTTGTAAAATGATCACAGTTTCTCCCTGAAACCACTAGAGGGAGCTCGGGGAGAATCAGTTTCACATTAAGTAAAACACAGAATCAAAATAAGTAAGTTTGTGGTTTTCTGGCCCTGCAGTCTGTCTGTGAGTTGTTCACGTCTTTTCTGTGCGCAGTGTTAGTTTACTTCCTGAACACAGTGAATGCTGGAACATCAGCTTAGGAGTAAAGCCAATCAAACTGTGATGACAAACAGTGTTTTCATGATGACAAGAGGTGCAGAGTTTTTACCGGCTTTATCAGTGGAAGGACTGAAGTATGGGTAGAGTTTCTTAGCGAAGGAACAGCTGGTTCAGAGTAGATCAGAGCTGTTGGTTCTGCATCATAAAAGGAGACCAGGGGCCTCATGCATAAAGCGGCGTGCGCACAAAAAAGTGCGGCGCCATATTTTACGCACAAGTCGGCATGTATAAATAACTTTGTGTCAAAGTTTGCAGAAATATGCACACACTTTTTCGCTGGAGTGAAAATGTGCGGCAGCCACACAAACCTTTTCTGTGGACAAACTGCAAAGCGTCAAAACTCACCTAAATACACTGAAACCAGATTACATTCAATGTTATTTAGAGCAAGAAGTTTCAAAGCCGATGTTTTTTCATGATTTTAATTTATTGTTTAAAAGTAAATTATGAAACTGAACCACATTTTTCCTCAGACAATAAGTTAACACGCACACAAATAAAGAAAATACTGCGAAGTCTTTTATGCATGAGGCCCTTGGACTTTTCTTTTCCTCTGAGCTTTTCCTAAACATTTCTGGGTTTACTCATTCTTTTCTCAGAATAATTCAGAATTAACAGATTTGAATGCCTTTCCCTTAAATGATCATCAATAAGATTGGATTACGCTTCAGTTTGAAGAGACATTTTAGAGAAATGAGGGGAGTTTCTTCTGGCAGGGGCCTCATGCATAAGAGTGCGCATTTTTCACGCTAAAACTTGGCGTACAGAAAAATGTGGAAAAGTGCAGCGCACAAAAAAAGGAATACATAAAGCCGTGCGCACGCACCTGGCCGCGCACCTTTCCTTTATAAATCCTAATTTGCGGGAAATGGAGCAGCTGCTGGTCCGCCCTCTCTATTCCCATAAACGCATATGTAAATTAGTATAAATACCCGGAAGTCTCTCACCACGTGAAGCAGTAACCATGGCAACGTCCTTGTTTGTAGCAGTATGAGTATTTAGTAATTATATATTTTATTTAAAAGGTGTTTTCAGGACACATAAAGTCCCTCACAAAATAAAAATACATTTTAAAGAAAAAAATAAAATCCAAATTAAATAAATAAATAAATCAAATTTTATTTGTGTTGCACATTTCAGCGGCAAGGCATTTCAAGGTTCTTTACATAATTAAAAAACAAAATGAAAACAGCATGTGACATTGAATAAACAGTAAGAAAGAGAAATAGATTTTTAAAAAAGAAGAAAAAGATTAAAAAAGATTTTTAAAAAAAAGATAAAATCATTTTTGTTACGGAATTTAAGCGCCTGTCGTCGCCGGACTCCGCAGCCCGTTTAAAACGGGAAGTGTCGGTCAGTTTCACGTGGCTAAAGTCCCCCAGAACCATGTAAAACGCCTCCGGGTGCTTCATCTGCAGTGAGCTAACGGTGTAGCTCCTCCAATGCTTCGCTGCCGTTAGCACCAGGCGGGATGTAAACATTGGTGACGAACACCGCAGTAAACTCCCGAGGCAGATAGTACGGCCGACATTTCTCTGTCAAGAGTTTCATCGCCTTAGCTTTTAAATAAAAGTTAAAAACATTCAAAGAACCATGAACCATTACTCTGCTGCAGGAAGACTCGGCGATGCAATGTTATATTTTGTAGATTTGTTCTATAGAATATAAAACTGCATTCAATGAGGAAATATTTGTGGTCAGAGTAATGGTGAGCAGTAAACATAAGGAAGAAGATGGAGGGAAAGTTTAAAGAAAAGAGAAATTATGGAAACTGTTAATGCAGCGTCTTCAGGCCGGTCCTGATGAGGGACGGAGCAGAGAACTTTATTCTGAGACACAAACAGTAGTAGCACCAGCTGGCCACTTTTATGAAGGAACAGATACCAAATATTGAATATAGAAATAAATGTTTGAGGTGTCCAGATCAGAAGATTACAGGTTTTACTAGCTGAAAGCAAAATGTTGAATTTCAACGATGAAAGAACAGAAGGCACAGAAGAAAGTTTAGCTGCATCTGTTAAATGGAGAATGTTAAATAGCATAGCAAGAAAATGAAGCGGATAAAAGCGATCCCAAAAAAACTAAAGTTGAAATCAAATTTTAAAAAATCATAAATCAAAGATCAACTGTGAGCGAACTCAACATAAAATAAACCATCAATACCAAGTTACTGATGGTATAAATGTTCCAAATTTAACTTTGGCTGGTCTTCTACACACACACACACACACACACACACACACACACACACACACACAGTTAGGTAGCTGGATTGTTTGTCTGTTTTTTTCAGGGGAAACCGGATCACCCGAAGAAAACCCAGGTTTGGAGGACGGAGCAAACAGTCGACTCTGTTCTGCTGAATCTGGTGTTTATCTGACACTCAGCTGAAAACAGTGACTGGATTTTATCCAGATACGACTAAAGGTTCTTATGTTTAATTTTGTCATGTTTGTTCTGTATAAATATTGATAAGATGGTTTGGAAATGTGAACTTTGGGCTAATGATGCTTTGAATCAGTCTGGTATTGTTTGCTATTGTGGTTTTTTATTGTAGTTTTTTTTTTTAGTGCTTCAGTTCCTCATAATCGTCCATCAAAAGATGTTTTTCGTAGCATCAGTGAGTCTGTGATGGGTCTCATGGTCTGCAGAATAAATGAATTCATCAAGCCTGGTTTGACACAGCCCCACTTCCTCGGCCGGTTTGGCCTTTGTGAAACGGATCATGTCATGTATCAAGCCTGGTTTTATCTCTTATCCCAGATTTCTGAATCCTGCTTTTAACAGACCTGATATGTTTCTGGGGATCACTGAACAGATTCTTTATGAAACTAAGCATCTTGATGGGTTCAGGAGACGTTTTCTGATACAAGACAAAATGATTTGGTCCATTGGAGGCTGCCCTAAGTCCAGGAGGACCAGGAGGCTCTCTGGGTGGTCCCACCTCTTACAGAGGTCATTGTAAATGACTCGGTCCAGGCTTTTAATCTTCTCTGGAGACAAGTTATCGAGACTGGCCTTAACTTGAGCCCAGAGGTTTTGGGACAGACGCTCACAGACGGTATGATACTGTTGCCTTGGGTAGCACTGCCCTGACTTCTCAACGATCTTCCAAACCAGCTCACCAATAAGTATCTTGACAGCCAACTCTTTTTCGCTTACCTCAGTTTCTTCGACCGAAGTTGAGGTTTCAGTCAAAAAATCTGAAGAGGAAAATGAAAACTCTTTTTCTTCTCCCTCTTCAGTTTCCTGCAGGTTTTCCTGCTGTTGGCTGTCAGACATTGGAACCATTGGAGTCATGGGCCACCAGTCAATGTCCTCTGGTTTCCGTGCTGTTGAATCAGAGTCCTGCTCAGAGTCGGACCATACTTCATCTTCTGCAGCGTTGTTTCCGCTGCTGTCGTCTTCAGATGGGATGAACTCCTCACAGTCCGCCCCTGGCTGCCTAAAGAGCTTGGATATGGCTTCACCCACAGCTGAGAAAAACTGTGAGAGGAAAGGTTTTTCCACAGATCTTACAAGATGTTTCAAGAAACAGGACACGACTGCACTGTCGAATGTTGCCGTTTCAAAAAGCAATAGGGCTCTAAGGTCACCTGGACACCTCAGTGCTTTACAGATGCTGCTGTAGATTTTCTTGTCAAGTTTTAAGGCTCTTTCTAGGTCAATATGAACGTCTTCCTTCTGAACTTCAGCCCAGATTTTGTCTACGAGCCGCCTGTGTGTGGCTTTGGAGTCCGAAAAAGAGATGGCGATGTTCCCGTCGGAAGCTTTAATGAGCTGAGCGATCAGCTCGTGCACCAGGATGCTCACTACAGTTTTTTTTCCTTGCTCTTGTAAATCTGCAGCCAGTTCCTGCATTTCCTCAAATGAGGGAACGTATGACAGAGTTTCAGGCATGATGGACTCAGCAGCTGGACAAACTTCCTTTACGTAGCCGTTCAGCTGAGGCTGTAAGTTTTCTATCTGAGTAATTTTGGCTGGCTGGTCATCGGATATAAATTCTCGTACAGACGTTACCTCTGAACCTTCGCCCTCGAATGTGCTTTTTTCCAGATAAGGGATGTTTTCCTCCTGGTCCACAGGAGAGGATCTGTCTGTCGGTGAGACGTCTGAGACATTATCTGCAGGAGTAGACCATCCTCCAAGAAAGGTGTGTGCAGAGCTTTTCTCCTCTGGGCTCTCTGGTACACTTGATGGTGTAACCGTGGATGAACGTCTGTGAAAACATTTAGTGAAAAACTTTTTGATCTTCCTTTTCAGACCTTTGACCTTGGATTTTGGCTTGGTAGCTGGGGAAGAGGCTTGGCTGTGGATCCTGAGTTCGTCGCTGCCATCTGAAGGCGCCTCAGGTTGAGCAGAGGAGTCTTGTTTCCCACAGTCAGCCTGATTTCCTGGACAGCTCTTCAGGGAAACCTTCCTGGCAGATTTGACCCGCTGTTTGTCCACTAGCAGAAAAAGAGGAATCCTCTTGCTCCTGGGCAGAGATTTGCACATCAATGAAAAGAGTTCTCGTATCACAGCAGTGGCTTTTCGAACCACCGCATCCTTTCTGTACATGTCACTTATCTTCTGTATGTAACTCTCTGCAGAATCCTCGTCGTCAGAGGGGAACTTTGATTTGACCCTCTCCGTCACATATTCGACAATTAACCTGTTTAGATTCTCAGTGTTCTCAGTTCGGACCTCGTGTTTGATCTTCATACTTTGTGTGAAAGCTTCAGTGATGATGTTGCCCACAACGTCTTCCACGATTTCACATGTGAATTCTTCACGCTGGACCTTTTCCAGGACGGACGCCACGAAGAGCTCCATGGTGTCCCCCAGCAGCTGAGTCAGCTTGCAGTTGGTGCTCTGATCTGGGGTTCCTGAAGCCAAACTCATCCATTGCTCTGGTGAGAGGTCACTGAAAAAGCAGTCGACGGCGGGTTTCACGGTCTGTGTGGAAATCACCTGGCTCTGCTCTGAAGGGGAACTCATGGCTGTTTCAGGAAAATCACTTCTCTGTGCTAGCTTACAACTGAATGCCAAGATGTGAAGAGAACAAGAGAAATGAGGTAGTTGCTGTCTCTGTGACGTCGATTCACACGTCACAGAGATCAAAGAAGCTTGTTACAACAGCTGGCGTCTGTATGTGGGCGGGGCTTAGCTCTCTTTCTGGCGCGAAAACGTCACGGCTTGTTTTAACCCTTGTGCGTTCGAGAACTGAGGCAAATGATGCAGGTTTGACGGGTTGGACCCCATTTCTAAACACAAGGGTTAAAAAGTAATTAGGGAAAATTATCGATGACAGGTCGGAATGTCGGAAGTTTAATGGAATCACAGGAAATAAAAACAACAAAAAACAGATAATAATCTCATTTATGAATAAACGCCACTCAAGAGAAATAAATGTAAATGTTTACATTTATTTACATCAGTCATAGTTTGTACTTTATGGAAGAAGGTAAAAAATATTTAATTACTGGGAAAATTCCTTTGGACTTTTACGTATTTTTCACGCATTACAAATATCTGATTATTCATCCAGGAGCCATGCAGTGCACATAAAACGTCACTTGATGGCGCTGTTGCACTTTTCCCAGATTTAAAGGTGTTTGTTTATGAAAATATAAAAGTTTAACCTTTTAGCTAAATTCCTTCTTCACCACAACAGCCGAGTAAAGAAGGTTGTAAATCACAACAGATTAGCCAATAAACCCCAACAATCAGATGCAACTCCTCTTATCCAGCATTAAAAACAGAAATCTCTGTGGAGGTGAAGGCTGCTTGTGCTCGTTAGATTCATACAGAAAAGTCTGAGCCAGAGGTCAAAGGGCAGGAACTGGAAGTAAAGAAAGATTGCTGCTTGTTTTCCTGGCCATCCGTCAGTTGGACAGATCTGCTAGTGTGAACTGAGCCACTCCAAGAATCTTTTAACTTGTATGTTTTACTCTCCAAGTGCATTTCTGATCACATTATTGCATTAAAGCACACAGTGATACAACAAAACCCTGCATTTCCTCAAACACTTTAAAAATATCTTCCAGTAGCAGATTATTTCCAGTCCTGTGTTATTTCAGCAGCTTTGTGCTTCTCCAGATTCAAACATTTAGTAACAGTTGGAGCAGAGGCAGCGTTCATAACACAACAATACATCAGGTTCACACACAAAGCCCTGAGGGATCCCAGAGGGAGCATCTGTTGGAAGCACCATCATCTTCACGAACATCAAATCAGTTTACAGAAATAAGAAGAAGACGCTTCATCTGAAAGTTCCTAAGGAGTAACAATAAAAATGAAATGATCGAATGTGTTGAAGGCAGCTAAGAAGTATAACTGGATTAAAGATACACTTCGTTTCTGGTGCAAGTTTATGAAATAAAATTATTGATAGGAATGTATTTACATTTCCTTTGAACAATTTCCTGACTGCTGTTTGTAAAAATGTGCTTTAGAAACAAACCTTTACTAACTTATTCTTCTACTACTTCCAATGTCGGTTAATAAATCCTGATTTAAAATGGATCAACATTTGTGGGAAAGGAGGATCAGAGCAGACTGGGCTGGAAAAAGACGGGAAGCTGGTGGAGGTTCTTCAGAAAGGACCCGTCAGCCGGTCCCGACCCGGAGCGCCGAGCTGGTCAGTGGATCAGCTTCCTGTTGGCTTTGGTCACAAACTGCTGCTGCTGGTGAGATCAACTCAAAGACGAAAATCACTGCTCTGCATTATGCACAGCAAAGATTACAATCATAACACAAGCTGGTAACCAACAGGAAGTATTAATAAAAAAGGTTTCACACTAAAACCAACGGAGATTTTTCCTGAAATGTTCTTCAAGTTAAAGCAAATATTAATTCTGTATTTTCAGCTGAGTTGAGATTTACTGAAAATGTTGAATAAAAATAAATAATCACAACTGAATTTTAATATTTATATGATAAAAAGACTAAACTTTTATGGTACTAACCAAAAATATCTCTTCACTGCGCAACTGAAGAGTCCCACAGTGACGACAGTCACAATGACAGCAATTACCCAGGGTTCCCTGCTGTGAGGGGGGTCAGAGGTCGGTGGGACGGGGTCTGTGAAGCAACCAGGAGACAAATAGATTCACGGTCCTGACTGGATCATCATTACAGGAAGTATTAATAAATAATGTTTATTTCTGTTGAGCAGGATTTTTACAGCAGAAACAGAGACATCATAGTCGGACTGAGCTTGCATAGCTTATAACTGAGTTATAACTCAGTTATAACTGAGTTATAATGGAGTTATAGCGGAGTTATAACTCAGTTATAACTGAGTTATAACTCCGTTATAACTCAGTTATAACTCAGTTATAATTGAGTTATAACTGAGTTATAACTGAACTCGTTTCATCCAGAGTATTTCTTATAAACTCTTCATTCACTTTAGCAAACAATAATCACAACCTGCAAATCAAAATCTTGCTCCAAACACAAGAAAACTTAATGCAGTAAATACTTTCAGAGTATTTAGGTACGCATTCTCATCATTGTCCATTAATATTTTAATGTATTTTACATTTAAATGTGACCAACATTACATGACTTGGCTTAAGGATTTGACTGAAGGGAAAATGTTATTTATTTGAATTGTATTTTATTATTTGCCTTTTTGAGACTCAACAGTTGGTGTTTGAGTATTGTTTATTTATTTTCTGTTTTGCTAATTTATTATTTAACATGAACATGTCACATGTTGACATAAAAGTTTTGAATGAAATTTCAGTTTGAAGAAAAGACGTTTTATATAATCGACGCCTTTTCTCAAAAGTCATTTACTGAACCAAAGCAAATAAGCATCAGTCATATATATAGATAGATATAAATATATCTATCTATATCTATATAGATATAGATAGACATATATTTTCACAGCTCTTATGGGAGCCTGATAGTCCAGACAGAGCTGAGGTTAGATTTTAATGAAACCGATAAAGTTAAACTGCCAGTAGAAAGCAGATCATCGTTTCTTAGTCGTGCTGCTAAAAATGATCAATAAATGTGCAAAACAGACAAACACTGAGCCTGACGTTCAGCTGAACATTCTGGCTTCAGGCGACCAGGAACAGGAATAACTCAGATCTTCTTACTGTGGCATTAATGTTTCTCAGACTTTGCCTCATGTTTTGGACTGACTCACTCACCCTGGACAGTCAGGTTGAAGAGTTTCCTGGTTCCTCTGCTGTTGATGATCAGTTCGAGGTAAACATCAGAGTCTGCAGAGGAGAGATCATGGATGCTGAGCGAGCCGGTTCTCAGACTGAGGCCAAACCTCCTCAGCTGGTCGATCTGATCCTCTCCGATGTGAACGCTGTAGATCACAGCGCTGCCGGCGCCATGCGACCAGATGACATGGTCGTCATGTTTCAGGTCTTGGGCCCCGAGGTCAAAGGTCACATTTTCACCAATCTTCCTTGTCAGGTGTTGAACTTCCTCTGCTGCAGTCAAAGCAACTAAATGATGAAAATAGGAGAAAAAAAGCTGACAATTATAATCTGAACGATTCTCCATCTTTTCTCATCAGAGTCACATGATGAAGTCAGAAAACGTTTCCGTTAAAAACTCGTTTCTGTGTTTCAGTAAATCATCTCAGGATCTTCTAAGTTTTTTATTTGAATTTTTACATCTTCCTCTTTGCATGGAGTCTGACTGAGAGAACTCAAACATGGAGCAAAAATACTTTGATCAACAACAACAATAATAATAAAACTGTTCTGATTACTGAGTTACTGAATAAAAATGATCATTTTGGCCACAGCTAATCTGCCCCAGAGGGAAAATATCAGTCATGTTGCTCTTTATCAGACAATGTTGGTACAAAGCTGAAAGAATGTCTTTTATTGTTAATTTTCCTATAATACAGCAACCAGACACCCTCCTCTCTTCTTGTTGAAGGTGTCACTATTTCAATGTGTTACATTAAACAATGGAAAATAATTTAATTCCTTCATAGGACGTTGGATCCCTGGTTAACTCAGACCTTTAAAGCACAACACAATGAGAGGAAGAGGCGCTCTGCTCATCAGTAGTCCTACATTAAAAAATAGTTTACAGTTGTGTAAAAAATGTTGCCAAAATAAGCAGATTACAATAAAAAATGTCTGTTTATAAAAAGATAATTTATCAGCACATCCCTGGAGAGAAACATATGGTAGATAATAATAACTAATAAATCTGACTCCACATAGAGGCGGAGCTGTAGATTTGTGTCGACTCACATTTATTACTCCATTTAGTTATTATGGATTTTGGTGAGATGTTTATTAGCATTCAGAGACGCCAGTGTCACTTTATTCATACCTTTAAAAAACATAAACAACAGAAGCAGATAAATCTCTACTTTAACTCTGAGGTCATCAAAGTCTCTTTGGCTTTTAGTAATCGGGATCATGAACTTATGAAATGAAAAAACATAAATAAATCGAAGCCTCTGAATTAATGGCTCAGTGCTTGTTGGTTTTTAAAAACAAAGCCTCCTTTTAAGTTTCAGTTTGTGAATCAATTCCAAGTGCAGAACTGGCTGACTCTCTTCTTTCTCACATTAAATTATTAATCTGAACATGAAGTTTTGACCAGGAGCTGATGAAAATGATGCAACGTCTCCCTGCAGCTGCATGAAAGAGGGAAGCATTTCATCTAAATCAGGGGTGTCCAAAGTTGGTCCTCAAGGGCCGGCATCCTGCATGTTTTAGTTCTCTCCCTAGTGGTTGTAACAACCTCCTCAGCAAGTCAGTGTTCTCCTTAGGCCTCTAATGAGCCATCATTTGATGCAGGTGTGCTAAACCAGGGAGAAAACTAAAACATGCAGGATGCCGGCCCTCGAGGACCGACTTTGGGCACCCCTGATCTAAATGAATAAAAACCTTCAGAACATGGCAGCTAAAGGCGCAGCTGAATCCCATCAGGACGGAGCCGTAAAGAAGTGAGCGCTCACCGAGAAGAAAGGCGAACATCCCGCAGCTGACAGGAGAAAACATGGTGGGAGAGAAAACACTGAGAGACTGAGGCTCAGAGAGACCGGCTGGTTAATGCTGAGGGGGCGGGAGGAGGAGGAGCAGGAGGAGGAGGAGGAGGAGGAGCAGGAGGAGGAGCAGGAGGAGCAGGAGCAGGAGGAGGAGGAGCAGGAGGAGC
>NW_006800867.1:47027-50838 GCF_000485575.1 Poecilia formosa | reverse complement strand
CAGGAGGAGGAGGAGGAGGAGGAGCAGGAGGAGGAGGAGCAGGAGGAGCAGGAGGAGGAGCAGGAGGAGCAGGAGCAGGAGGAGGAGGAGCAGGAGGAGGAGGAGGACTCGCTCCTCCTCCTCCTCTAAAGGAAGTTCCTCACATGAGGCGACATGCTGACTCATTTTCACTCATTTGTAATGTTATTATTTTCTGTTTCTACAGGCCAACAGACGTGAAGGAAGAAGTCCTGTTGTGACGTCATGAATAAAAATATGATGAAGAGCGGCCAAAGCCTCCATCCAGCCCGGCTGTGAAATGTGCAGCGATGTGTAAAACCTTTAAATGTGTCATAAACCTTAAAGCTCCATGATAAATTAGACCCAGTGAATAAAACCATTTAAGGGAAACAACGTTTAAAACAACCGTACGTTTAAAATGTCACCATAGTTCAGTAAAGACACAAAGAATAAAAGATAAACAGGATCTGATCCTGAAATAAATGATCCTAGTTTTATCTCAGCTTCTTCCCCAGGTGACAAAGAAAGTTAAAAATCATAAATATTTATGCTGTCACAGTGTTTCAATTTTCAGATCTTTAATTTATGTGCATTAATCTTCTGGGGAGATTTATCTGTAAAACATTAAAAGCTGACTGCATTTGAATAAAAGCTCTGTCAGGTGAGAGACCAGAAAAAACAATATGGTCAGCACAACAATTATATGAGGCTCATTTATCAAACTGTTAAAAAAGATCAATCTGCAGAACTACAGGCCGACCTCTGACCTCCCATTCATCAGCAAAATGATTGAAAAGCTGTGTAACAATAATGAATCGCTTTGACTCCTTCCAGTCTGGTTTTCGTGCTCTCCACTACGGTGGCCGACAGGTGCAAATGCGCAGCAAAAGAGAAAACATGCAAACAAACCAAAAAAGACGCGCACAAATGAGAAGCAGCAAGACTTAGCTTTAGTCAGTCAAATCCATTTGATCAGGAATAAATTAAATACTTTAGTGAATAATAGTTTACAGCCATTACCAGACTTAATATCTGTGTTTCACCTCCACTCAGAGGGGAAAACTATCGGGAGTTTTCAAAGCGATTTGCCGGGAGACCTGGGTTCTCTCTCGGTGTGCCGAACCTGGAGCGGCCGGCCAGCTGGAGGGGAGCTGAGGTTAATGCAGGGAGCAGATCTCCGAAAACGTTGGAGCAATATTGTAATTAGGTGATTTATTGATGAACCGAGCAGATATTTCAGATCTATACATCTACATTCTCACCTAAAAACATTGTAAAAAATCATTTTGTGTAATTTTAAGTGTAATACAGCAAAAATAATTTTGCCGCCTGCAACAGCGTCTTCACAGGTCTGACTAATAAATCAATCCTCCAGCTGCAGCTGATCCAGACGCTGCTGCTGTTCTGACTAAAACCAGGAAGATGGAGACATAACACCAGTTTTAAAGTCCCTACTGGCTCCCTGTAGCTCAGAGGATAGACTTTAAAATACTGTTGTTAGTTTATAAACCACTGAACGGTTTAGCACCACAATACATTAAAGATCTGTTGTTGCTGTACCAACGTCTAGACCCCTCAGATCTTCTGGTTCTGGTTCTGCTCTGCATCCCCAGAACCAGAACCAAATGAGGAGAAGCAGCATTCAGTTTCTATGAACCACAGATTTGGAACAAACTTCCAAAAATCACCAAGTGGAGGTTAAACCTCCTGCTGGAAAACGCCGAGATCAGACAATTATCAAGCCATAAAGATTAGAAACATTAAAAAAAAGTCAATCAAAGTGAGGAAAATCACCAAACCAGCAGCCATTTACACCCACAGCTCTCTGTCTGCAGGACGGATCGGGCCCCAGGAGCCCTGGCAGAGTTCCCAGTATCTGCCACACACACAGCTGTGGGACGACTGCTGGTTTAAACTACAGCAGACCGACTGAAGAATCGGAGGCAGCGACCAGAGGATCTGATGAGCTCAACACTTTCCTCCCATAATCACACAAAGCTTCTCTCTGATGAAAAGGAAAAGACATGAAAACGAGCAAAACGACTAGAGCAGTAAAATAAAATCACCGTTTGAAAGAGCAGCTTTGAGCTGACAGAGTTTAACAGCAACATCCAGAATCGGCTTGTTGGTTTAATCAGCTATAAAAACTAAAGTTTTATTTTTCATATTATTCAGAAGTAATTTTCAGAAACCAGAAGGAAACTGAATCAGTTCAGACTGAGGCAGAAAATCAACAATGGAAAGAAACACAGTTATTATTAAAGACTGAATTATGGTTATTATGGAAACATCTGTGAAGATTAAAACCTGATATTTGAACTTAAAACAATAAATAAACCGAACAATAAAACAGTTTCTCCAGACACAATTTGATCTTTTTATTTCAGTTTAAATAATTGATTTATTCAACAAACTCCTGGTTCACTTAGACATAATGTTTATGGGAAGATCAATTTTGAATTCAAGGTTAGAAGATCACATTATTTTTGTCCTGATGATCATAAATTAAATATTTACACTGAACACTGGAATAAATAGAAATGATGAGCAAACAGCAGAACTGGCATTTCTACAAAGAGCAAAACAAACATCTAAAGAGAATTTGCAGATATTTATCCAAATATACATGTGCACATATTTATGAACTCTTGTGGTTTGAATCCATTTCAAATAAATTAGATTTTTGTTTTTAAATAACATAATTTAACCTTAAACCTTAAATAAGACGTACTGGCTGTTTTAGAGGAGGCATTAAGATGTTTGTTTTCTCTCTGGGCGTTCAGTGATTTATTTATCGGTGCCAAATTCCTTCATTGTGGTAAGGTAAGCTAAGCTAAGCTAAGGTAAGGTAAGGTGATTTTATTTATAAACCACATTTTCAGTAACAAGGCAACACAAAGTGCTTTACAGGAATTAAAAGGAAATACAAACAAAATAACAAATCAAAGGAAAGAATAAAAGAAGAAAAATAATCCAGTGTTGATCTAAAGTCTGTAACTAGTTTCTCCTGTTCGGGTTGATAAGTTTCCTCTGGTTCCTTTTCTGGGTTGGAGAACAGGAGTCTGAAACGTTGAGGCTACGGTAGTTTTTCTGGATTCTAACTTTGTTCTGGGATGCTAAAGAAGTAAAAATATTCTCTGGACCTACTCAGTGTGCTCTAAATTTGTAAAAGTAATGAATACCCTTCAGTCTCTAAGTGATAACAACTAAGTGTTTTTGGGAGATCGGTGATTTTTACAAGTGAAGCCGATACACTGATGTTATCGACCTCAGCAAAGGCCTAAAAATCAACCTCTGTCCTTTGTGAGCAGGTCTGACTGACTGACCGGTCTGCAGGTTGACAGGTAAGAGGGACCCCACTGTTCTCTGGGCCTCCTTCTGAAGCTGCTACCCCCATGACCCGACCTCGGAGAAGCGGAAGAAAATGGATGGATGGAAATCTGAATCTGAATTAGCAGGTCAGGCTTTTTAAAAGATTGATAATTGGCGATTAGCCCTGAGGCTCCTGAGGCCCCTGAGGCTCCTGAAGTCCCTCAGGCTCCTGAGGCCCCTGAGGCTCCTGAAGTCCCTGAGGCTCCTGAAGTCCCTGAGGCTCCTGAAGTCCCTGAGGCTCCTGAGGTCCCTGAGGTCCCTGAGGTCCCTGAAGTCCCTGAGGTCCCTGAGGCTCCTGAAGTCCCTGAGGCTCCTGAAGTCCCTGAGGCTCCTGAGGTCCCTGAAGTCCCTGAGGCTCATGAAGTCTCTGAGGCTCCTAAAGTCCCTGAGGCTCCTGAAGTCCCCGAGGCTCCTGAAGTCCCCGAGGCTCCTGAAGTCC
>NW_006800867.1:28379-46444 GCF_000485575.1 Poecilia formosa | reverse complement strand
CCCCTGAGGCCCCTGAAGTCCCTGAAGTCCCTGAAGTCCCTGAGGTCCCTGAGGCTCCTGAAGTCCCTGAGGCCCCTGAGGCCCCTGAAGTCCCTGAAGTCCCTGAAGTCCCTGAGGTCCCTGAGGCTCCTGAAGTCCCTGAGGCACCTGAGGCCCCTGAAGTCCCTGAAGTCCCTGAAGTCCCTGAGGTCCCTGAGGCCCCTGAAGTCCCTGAGGCCCCTGAGGTCCCTGAAGTCCCTGAAGTCCCTCTGCTCACTGAGGATAAAGGAGCACCGTGATCAGGAGCAACAGAAAACTCCCAGACTCTGAACAAGAAATGAATGACAGACACTAAACTTGTTGAGTTTCTGATTGTCTACATCTGTCGTAGCTGCTGGTAGGAGATGTTGGTGGAAGAACTGAAAATATTTCAATGGTTTTCTTGGCAGGAGTCAGTTTGGATCAGCTGAGGCTCGTTGGTCAGGAATGAGAGAAGGTTTCTTTTGTTGGGAATCAGACGATTGTATCAGTCGTCTGATTCGTATCAGTGCAGCCTAAGGAGAGGACAGAGATGAACATCGGTCAGAAAGGACAGGAAATAAAACCTTAATATGTAACCAGGTAGACATGATGTTATTTAATGAATGAATCAGAAAAGTTTGTTTTCACTAAACAGATTCTTCTGATCTAAGAAATTGTTGCACTGGGGATGAAATAACTCGTCTGTTTCCAGATTCAGGATGACGGAGAAACATCCAGCTGAACGAGTGATGATGAGTTCAGGCGACGTCGGTTTATTCTGTTTATGAAGTAAAAGCATCTCAGGGATTTTTACCATCATAATAATTAAATTAAGCTGCTTAGATCCAAACATCTGATCTCTGGACGAGGAGTCAAACATCAGAGCTTTTTTACCATAACATTTAAATATATTTTTAAAGTTTTTATTTTGGCCTCACATAAACTAACACATAATGTAAAATGTTAAAGTTTGAAATAAACAAATAATTTGATAGTTTGAGGAGGAAATCCAGAACATTTAGCCTGGATCAGGAGGAGCAGTTTGTTCTTTAGCAGCTCAAACAGTTTAAACTCCTGTTATCATCAGGCTTCATGCTAACAGAATGCTAACAGAATGCTAACAGAATGCTAACAGAATGCTAATGCAGCTTAGCTCAGTGATTTCTGCTCTACGCTGGATTATGTTGTTCAGCTTTAAGGGGATTCAGAGAAACAATTTAACTGTTTAATTTGTCCAAATGCAGTGAAATGTAAACCATAAAACAATATTAATATGATCAAAATAAAACACCTTTTATTACTCACTGAATTTTTTCTTCTTCACTATAAAAACAATGAGGAGACAGATGAGAACAACAACAACAACAACGGCACTGATGATGATCCCGGTGTTTCCATGTTGTTGAGGTTCAGCTGTTGGTTGGATGGGTTGGATGGGTTGGATGGGACCAGGCCCTGTGAATCAAACAGCAGCAGGTTTTATAATGAGTTTCCATTTCTAGGATTAATAAAATGTTCAGTTTCTATCCATGGACTGACTGAGATTTTTACAAATCCAATTTAAGAGATTTTTAATCTACAAACTAAATAACATCTATAAAAGTTTGGGAGCTAAAATCCTCCAAAACATTTTTAACGTTTTGCATGGAGGTTTAGATGACTATAAAACTTTGCTATAAGAGAATCTGGTGTGAACCCGGCTGGCTGAACTGAGCAGATTTAGTTTATTTCACTGTCGTTTTAGTTTCAGACGTTTTTCCTGTTGGTGAGAGATGAAGGTCGTCATCTGCTGATCTGAGTTACAGTCATTGTTTCGGCTCTTCAGCCTGTTGGAAAAATCAACCCCAATCCCAGCCTGGTTGGAGAGAAACGGATTTCATTCCTGGTTCCCATGGCAACATTGTTCTGCCATTTTTTGTCTCAGTTTTTCTCTTTTGATCATCTTAAAGATGCTCAGATTATCGGGATGTTTCAGATAATTTCTGGCCTAGTCAAAGCACCGCTAGGACCTGCATGTACTGATCCAGCTGAGATACTTACCCTCCACCATCAGGTTGTAGATTTGATTGGTCCCGTTGCCATTGATGATCTGACCATAATAGACTGCAGACTCTGCAGCTGAGAGATGTTTAATGGTCAGAGAGCCGCTGGTCAGATCCAGATCAAACTGGCCTCGTTTGGTCGATCCACCATGATTCCCGATGTCGATGTCGAAGAGATGATTTTCCTTCCCCGTCTCTGGACCGTAGGACCAGACCACCAGGTCGCCAGGTTTCAGCAGCCTGTGTCCCAGACTCAACGTCACGTCCTCACCAACCTTCCTGGTTAGATTTACTGCGGTCGCTGCAGCAGCTGCAGCTGCAGCAGCAGCAGCTGGAGCTGCAGCTGCTGCAGCGACTGAAACACAATCAGATCACAGAGTTAAAAACTAAATGCTCCAGATTCTCCATCAGGTTAAAACAAGGTGATCAGAATCAACTTTCAGAGGATCTAAACACTGATCTGTTCATCCTGGGGAACGGAGACAGTTTCTCTACAGAACCCGGTCAGTTCACAGAACCAGTCCGTCCGTTTCCGCCTCACAGCCACAGGAGGGTAAAGAACCCAAACATGTTACTACGAGGAACACTTCAACAGAAAGTTACTCAAGAAAAAGTAAAATAGTCATCCAAGAGTGGAACAGTATTTGGTAAAAAGTTTACAACTGATCAAATTATCAATCAGTTCATATTTACATCATCAGGTGGATCTAAATATAAAGTGGAAAGTTTGATAATTTAAGGACAAAAATGACAATAATTCACATAAGTGACAAAAAATAAAGTCAAGCAAAAGAAAAACTGATGAACTTTAACAGAAACTGCAGGTGTGAGTTTGGTGAATTTTTGGTTAAAACATGTTTGTTTTTCATTCAGTGGGTTGAAAATCCAGAAATTTTACTGATACTTCATAGTAAAATTACTTGAGTAAAAGTAAAAAGTACAGTAAAAATACTCCTAAAAGTTTTTTTTTTCTTCCAAAAAGTTACTGAAGTAAATGTAACTTGTTCCTCCTCAGCTCCACTCAAGACAAATGAGGCAGAAAACACAGAAAGACTCAAATAAAAGGATTTTAAGTACTTTTATTTATTTATAGCACATTTCAGCAACAAGGCCGTTCAGGTTTAACTGCCATCAGATCCGATCAGATCAGATCAGATCGATCCTCTGATCGGATCTGATCACTGCTAGAAAAATCATTTGTGTAGATTTCATTCTGAAACATTTTGTCTCTCTTGCTCTAGTAATAATGTTGGTCAAGGCAGACGACGTGAGAACAGGAAAAGGTGATTCATCCGGAAGTTACAGCATCACCATCACTGCTCTCCCTGCTTTGCTGCCCAACTCCTCATTTCTAAAACGACTGTGACTAAAACGACCTGCTGAAACATGCGACATACATGATGCATGTTATTTATTCCTATTCATTACGACAATTTTCTGCTTCCAGTGAATTTAAACATTGTTTGAGGTTAAAATATTACAGAATTAAAAACATTTTGTGCGTTTAAAGGTTATTAATCTGACAAAGGAGCCTCATGAGAATTATCTATAATTACAATAAAATGTATCAATAGCTTTAAATGCAACAATATCCGTGTTTAATCAGTTTCATAACTGTTCGCAGATTCTGAATGATTCTCTATCCGCTTGTTAAAGACACAAACCTCCTGCAGGTTTTCCTTCATCCGACCTGCTGCTGATGCAACAGAACCGAACTGAATCATTCTGGATTCCTGGATTCTCCTTCCGTTTATCATTCATCATAATTTAAAAGCATAAACTCCGCGTCCCTCTCCCTGCAGATGTTTAAAGGTTTCTCTTGTTTTCCGAAGTTTCATCCGGCTCCCGTGTGTTTCAGGTTCTGTTCTGGTTCGGTACCAACAGCCTGTTAGTTCTCCTAAACTCCGCAGAAAAGATGCCGATAAACTCTGAACAGAACTGCCGACATGTGAACCGAACCTGACTTCACAAAGACAGAAATAAGAACCGAAAAACTCACGGAGAAGAAGAACCTTCCAGAAATCCATGTGGATGAAACAGCGAAGGGAGCCTGACGTCTTTTTACACACCCGGCACAAATCTGAAGGTCTGCACGGTTCCTGCACGATTTCACCGAAGACACTGACAGGGCAACATCGTCATGTTGGGAGGAGCCGTGATTGGCCAGCGGTGAATGGATCCCCTCTCCTCCCGCTCCTCCCAGATGGAGGAGGGTCATGAACACACCAGCAGCCCAGCCTCACTGATGGTATGAAGGTTATTTTTGATCCATTGTAACCTTTAAGCGCCTCTTCAAACACAAATTGTGACCATTTTTCTCTAATTAAGCCAAAAGAAATGGTTAAAAATACATCCACCTGCTCCGGTATGAGAAAAATGGCCTCTGCTTCCAGTCCAAACCAGTTTACATAGTTAATAAAGAGACATTCCCACTTTTTCTGAAGTTAAACCAAACAGTGTGTGATGGCCACAGCAGAACATTGACTTTGTTGTCCTGAAGCCTGAGGGACTCTGTCCAGCTGGGAGACCAACCTGGATCTGAGCTTTTACTTCCTGGTTGATGTCTTCAGAGGTTCAGTGAATTCGGTTTGATCAGGAACCAGAATTTCATCATCTGCTCCTCCTCCAGCTGCTGTGGTTCTCTTTCTCTCTGCTCTGAGTCAAACCAACCTGTTCTGCTGCTAGCACTAGGCTAGCATGTTAGCTTTGGTTGTATTTACCCAGAATGCCCTGCGCTGTAGTCCACTTCCTGCTTTTGGAGCGGTCTCTGGTCCGCTTGGTGTTCACAAGCATTGGAACTGAAGCAGAGTTCACTTCAACCAACCAGAGACAGAGGTTTGTAGACGGACCAGAGTTAGCTTAGCATTCACACCTAACTAACCGGACTGGACTTTCTAGACAGGCGGACTGGAGTTGGAGTAAACTGGACTTAACATGGTGTGAATGCACAGTAAGTGGTCGACCACTTTATAGCTGAGCTGCTGATCCCACTTCCACTGTGAGGAAAGATCAGGACTTTCAGCCTGTAGCCATTGCAGCCTTACAGCTGCAGTTTCTGCTGCTCTGAACATGCAGGCGACTGGAACAGCTGACCTCAGTGACCTCAGTGACCTCAGTGACCTCTGATTTCTGAGGAGCGACTCAAACCCTTCAGGAAGACAACAGAAACTCTTCATCATCATCAGAGCATCCTGCTTTGGTTCCAGCTGGTTCTGTTTCACTGCCTGAACCATCATCATCATCATCATCATCATCATCATCATCATCATCTCGTCACTGACAGGAACAAGACCCATTTTCCTCTGTGGAAATTATGTCTCAACATCATCAACATTCTGACATTCTGGTTTGATCAACTTTAACATCTCATTTGTTGCTTTAATTGATCTGAATTCATCTAGAAATGAAACGCTGCTGCAGACTGGGAGTATCGGACCTGAGGACATGGAGAGTTCACACACTTCCTGGTTCTGCATTCAGAACCGGTGAAACAGAACCATACAACAGAACCTGAGTTTACTCCATTTAGTTGGAGGAAGTTTTCTTCAGCTCAGAACTTTTTGGTTCTTCTGTTTCGTTTAACATGAATAAAAACCGACATCAACCAGTTTAAGTGAACTTTTCTCTTTTTTTGAAGGATTTAGAATAAGAAACTTTCCAGAACCAACAATCAGAGGCAGAATAATCATGTCTGTCAGTTTCTACAGCGGTCTGTCCAAACCCGGGGCGGGTGGAGGCGGGCGGTGGGAGGAGGTTCTACGTCTGAGGAAATAACTGGAGGTCCAAACTCAGGGGTCTGGAAAAGGTCCCTGATCTCCCACTCAGGCTCCAGAATCGCCACCCTGGTTTTATTAGGCTGCTGTGGGGATTTGTTGGAACAATCTTCACACATTGCATCATAGCACGCAGGAAGCTGTGATCTCAACTATGTGACACAAATATAACCAGATTCTTGGACAGAAATCTGAACAACGGAGCAAAGAATCAAAGAAGACATGCAGAACAGATGGAAAATCAACCAGGTTTTATTGTGTTATACTGCAAGACAGGAAAAACACTGGATGCACAGGGCTGAATGCAGAAAGGAAAACATCTGGTTGGTTCAGCTCCGACTTCTGGACTGAAGGTGGAAAACTGATGGACTGCAGAGGGTTTGAACTTTATGATAAACACATTAATTATCTGCTGGAAAAACAAACCATATTTGTGAGATATTTTAACGCATTTAGAAGAAAATAGCAAATCAAAAAGACTCAGACGCAATCAATATTTTCAAACAGTTAAGGGTAAATCCCAGAAATAAAACATTTCAGATGGTTGTGTAACTTTATCTGCTCACAAATTCAAGAGAACAAAGAACAAAACGAAGATTTAAAGTTTCTGCTGGTTAAATTCTGACAGTAAAGAACAGGAACAAGAACTGATGGAGGTTTGAATGTTTCAGGAGGAGAAGCTGAGCTTCACCAGTTTAAAGAACAACTTGTTCACATGCTCCACTTTGTGCAGTCTTTTAAAATAAACTCATAACTTACTTTTAAATATTCAGAGAAAAAATTAAATCTCCAGCAACTGGAAACAGTTGAAGCGTTCAGTTGATTTATCAGGTCATGAATCAGCAGAAAGAAATCTGCTTCAGTTTCTCCATCTACTTTCATAACGTGTGTAAAACTCTGGAAGGAAACCTCCAGGCTAAAGCTAACATGTCACAATCCTCTTTTCCAGGAGGATCATCATGTCAGTTAAATCATTTCAGCTGAATATTTAAATATGAAAATAAAGGATTTAAAGGATGACATGTCACCTTTACAGGATCAAACATAACTAACAGTAAAGTCAATTTCTCCAGATGGATCCGTTATGACAACCAACCATAATTTGGTTTAGAAGCAGAGAAAACAGCAGCAACGTCATGGTTTCCCCAGCAGCAGCTCATCCGTTCGACTGTCAGATTCCTGCAGGGATCAACAAGCTGCAAACTTCATATCTGCATTTGGTTTTTCATTAGTAGGAATGATTCTGTTCAGGTTTAAACGTTTATGACCAGATCACTGCATCATGTCTCCTTAAATTCGGCTCCAGAAACGCAGCTGGAGGCTGCAGATGTTTCTGTCCTCAGAAGATTCAGATCAGACCATTTCTGCACTGATTGTATCTGTGGAAAAAGGAAAATAACTCAGTCTGACCGGTTCTTAACAATGTTTTCATGAAATGTGCTCAAAATGCAGAAGCGATAAATTTCATTCTTCAACCAAACTAAAGCTGCTATTTAATCATGTCTGGTTTAAACAGCAGCTTAGACCAACCCTGACCTTTTCCCTTCAGCTGGTTGGTTCTCTGTGAGAAACCGAGCAGCACAGCAACGATCAGAACCAGCAGAGACGGAGCAGCGACACCGGACCAGTGGGACCTGCCTGCTGAAGGTCCAGAGGTTTCTGGACTGCGGCCCGGTTCTGAACCAGAAACAGACAGAAAGCTGCTTTAAGAAACACGATATGTGTTTAAATCAGCAGAACGTAGAAACTTCTGAGAACTCAAAGTAGTTCGGATGGATTTTAGTTTCCCGCCGTTTCCTCACCGTCAACAGTCAGGTGGAAACGTCTCCGGGTCGTGTTTCCATTCAGGTTCTGGCCCTGATAGGTTCCGGTGTCGTTCACACTGAGGTCCAGGATGGTGAGCGACCCGGTGTCTGTATCCAGCTGGAACCTCCTGGATAATATAAATAAATCTCTGTCGATGTACCGAGCGAGGACGGCGCTGTCCGAACCACGGGACCAAACGACCCAATCGGCCGCTTTCAGCTTTTGGTCTCCAAAGTCCAGAGTGATTTTCTCCCCAGGTTTCCCCTTCACAGGCTGGGGATTTGTTTCTGCTGCAGCAACAGTCACTGAAAAGCAGAAATATCAAATATTTCTGTCAAATATTTATAGGATAATAAATATTTTCTTCTTGCTGGTAAAGCTTTATGGGTTTCAGGGGAGGATCTGGTGGCTCCAGTTTGGACTTTTCTGTGGAACGTAAATCCAAATTATGGACAAAAAATTATCCTCTTTAAGGATTTATTTTCAGAATCAAAAGAAATGCAGCTTGGGAGCAATGCTACTTGATAGCAGCCAATCAGTAAGCGCTATTCATTTTCCCTGAACCTGATTGGCTGTAAACCAATCAGGTTCAAAGACAGGGAAAACCGTGGAGCAGTCAAGATCCGGTGTCCTGCAACTTCTCATTCCATTGTTTTATATATGAGTATTATTATTATATATTTGGTTTTGAGCTGTTAAAAAGGCGCAACAAGCGTTTTTAAACCAGAGGAAACTCAACGGCACACAAAACCCTGAACTACCATCCAGACGCAAACAGAACAAAATCACCAGCAGGTCGGCCTTCATGAACATACAGAGCAGCTGATCATCACAAAGTTCAACATAATGGGAAGATGATATGCAAAGGTAACAACTGACCACCAGGAATGGGACATATTATGAACCAGAACCAGATTGCTGCTATATTTAGCATGTTAGCAGAGCAGGTGGAAACGACATGCTAAGAAATTGATCTGGGGTCGCTGTGGTGAGGAGGCGGCGTGGATTGAATGTCAGACGCTGCTGGTCAAATATGTGCAACATTTAAACAATATAAAATCGTCTCGGTGTCCTGCGTCTATAAAGCCCAGAAAAGGTGATGCAGATTATATTTATCTGCTACAGGTTCCACAAAATGTGCAGGTAAAAATGTGTCTGTATGGAACAGAATAATGTGTCTGAACTGCAGACAATATTTATGCAATTAAACCAAAATAAAAAATACCATGAGTAAACTTAAATATTAACGCCACCAGGAAACAGAAAACCATCATGGAGCCAAAGAGACACTGAGGATAAAACAACAGCTGAAAGATGTACTTTGATTTTCATTTGTCCTCTGATTCGCTTCCTCCTTCTGCGCCTACAGCTGGTTAAATCACCATCCATTCATAATTTAGTAGTATTATATTCAACAGACTGTTGGAAGACTTTACATATAAATTAAATAAGTTTCTTCTTCTGCTTGTTTAAAATATACTGGACTTAACCAAATCAGAAGCTTTTAGTAGTAATTATTTTTTTAATAACATAAAAGGTGTAAGAGAGGCTGTTACTTACACAGAACTGAACACAGAACCAGAATAAAAATCTGACTCCAAGATGCCATCACAGCCTCAATGGTCCAGAACCAGGTCCAAAAGAACCAGCAGCAGAAATAGTAGCTAAGAAGTGTGTTGCATTTCCCTCCTAATACAACAAACAGATTAATCTCCTTCCTTTGCTGTGTGATTCATGTCCCTCTTTTATGACTCCTCCCTTAAGGAATGGCTGCTCACTGCAGCTCTGTTTATCTGTGTGTGTGTGTGTGTGTGTGTGTGTATGGCTGGGACCAGACGTCTCAGTCAAGATCTCCTGTCACACATCCCGTCTAAAAGAAGACCAGAGTTTATTCATTTAAAAAAACCAACTAGAAATTTTCCTTTGACATCTGTTCTCAGGTGTCTCAGGTAGAAAGGATTACTCTGGTTCAATCTAAGGTCAACATGAAGCCATCGTCATTGTTGGGAAAGGTCAAAGGTCATGTGTGCAGAAGTTTCTCCTCCATAGCAACAGCAGTACTGGGTTTCTGATCCAGTTTTCCTCCATCTTTCAGGTCCGTTTATCAGAACCATTCCTGAGTTACTGAGCCCGTCTGCTCCCTCACTCAGTTCTTTTATCCGTCTGAACCCGACTCAGAACCAACCCACTGGATCACCCGTCCATACGGCACACATTATGAGACCAATCAGATACGGATCCTACCGATGATCTCAGGTGTAAACAAAACCATTTAATCTTTAACTGTAGATTTCCAAAGAAAATCTGGATTCTGCTGTAAAACATTTCAATGCATTTAGTAAAACTGGAACAAAGTGGATAACAAAAATTATCCACTATAAATCAGGTGAAAACTCTTATGGACTGTCCTGACTTAATGAGGAGAGTGATGCTGTTTGCCTCTGAAGTCAGGATGTCAGAACCACAGATAGAAACTATTTTCAAATCCCACCAAACCAGAACCAGCTGGGAGTCATAAACTGGAAGAGATAAACGGTTCAAATTCACACAAAAACCAAGGAAGCCTGTTTCTCCTGACTCTGATCCTGGATAGAAAAATCAGACCAACATAACCCGACTTTACTTCCTGTTCCAGACAGGAAACAGGAGAGAGTTTACACAGACAAGGTTTGGGTCGTGTGTGTGTCACAGATCAGCTCCACAATCACCTCAGACCCAAAAATAGCTGCCTACTGTTAAGAGAGGAAAAATTGTTGAACTTTAAAAACCTTTTGACTCGTTAAATCCTCTCTTATGCCCGGGTTCAGAAAAATGCTGTGTGCGAGGACTGAGATCACGCAGAGATAACAGCGTCACAATAATCAGCATTTATTCAAGACAGATGCAAACTATCACCAGACAAACATCAGAAACCTCAGAACACAAACAACACATGAATTTACCTGAGAGAGAAAAAGACAAAAGATGGAAACGACAAACAAAAAGGAAAGACGTCTTTGGAGAAGTTGCAAGAGCAAAATCTGATTTGTTACTTCTGTGTAGAAAGTTTTATAGTAAAGGCGTATTCTTATCTTTAATTTATTCAAATAAGGCGTATCTTTGCTCCTCCAACCAGGAGCTATCTCTGACCCTCTATCTGAAGCCTAAAACCCCTGCTGTGTTTACGGCTTTTCACAGATGAGTGTGAAAAGCTGGAACTTCTCCTGATTGTTTTCCTACACAGACTAAAGGCAGTTCAAACGATCCTAGCAAACCATCTGCTGTAACTACAGGTAACATAAAGGTCAAAAAGTCAGAATACATTAGTAAATTCAAAACCACAATTAAGGTATTTGGATCAAGACATGTTAAGTTTTAAAACTAGCTTATTTTAAATTTATTTTCTCAACACTACTTTCGGGTCTGCCTACATCAGCAGCAGCGTTTTGTTTGTTAACCTGCAATATTTTATTTTTCACCACAAAAATCAGTTGTGCAAAACTTCAAAACTTCCTCCTCAGTTTGCTTGTGGGTTCATGTCTGGGCATGTCCTGGCTTTAACCCTTTACAATCCAAAACACTTTCAAATATTTTACTTTTTTCCACTGAATCAACTAAAATAATATTTATTTTTATTATTTTTACTTCAAGTTGTCTGTTTAGATTGAGTGCAAACAGGTTGATGAGAATTAAGTTAAACTGAAATCTTTTATTAAACATAATGTTTTGGTTCACAGGCTCATCTGTCCTCCATGTTTTCCTCTGGTTCTGGACTCAGGCTGCAGTTTGGACACGAGCAGGTCCAGAAACTCCCATTCCCACACGCTGCTCAAAATTAAGATCTAGTAATTTATTCAGGAATAGTTCATTATCAGGGGGTTGACCCTGAACAACACACTGACGCAGAGATCAGACCAGCAGACACACACAGAGCCGCTGACCAGACCTTCATCTGTCCGTAAGGAAAACCACAAGCAGCACCAGTGACAAAACTTACTGGGACTAAAACTGTCACTTCTCCTGCAGATACCTGGGGAAGAGGAGCAATAATATCCAGGAATGAAAATCAAATTCACAGAAATAAAGATAAATAAAACCTAAAACACAACAAGAGGAGAGAGAATCAGAAATAAACTTTACTCCTCCAACAGGAGAGGAAAAACTGAATTTCCTCTTAGCGACCAGGGAGCCACTGGGCCAAAATCCAGGAAACGTTTTGAAGAAACCACAGCAACTAAAAATCATCCCTGATTTTCAAACGGCCAGCAGATAAAGAAAGAAGCTCTGCAGCGAAGCAGGAAACTGACATTTAATGTAATCTTTACATCACATTGTGCAAAGAAGCTTTTTACAGTTTAAGGGGGAAAAAACTATGTAGGAAGAAGCTAAGTAACAACAGGAAGTGATGTAGCTTTTAGCTGAATATTCCCAAATACTCAGGAAATCAACTATTTCCTGTTTGTTTCCAAACTTCTGGGTTTCATATAAAAAATCAGCTCTGAAGCTTTGACTCCAATTCATCTTGATGAAAGTTTCGTGAACATCCAGCAAACCTTCACAGCAATCATAAATATCCTGGATGGATATAATATCCATGAAAACAGTTTGCCCTGTTAATGAAGTCCACATGATGACGTCATTCTGGTGATGAGCTCCAAATCATTACGTTTGGCGAGGAAGGGCTTCCTGAGTGGAAGAACAGGTTCACGTCTCCACCTGGGGGAAGATTCAGCTCAAACCTGAACACGTCACTAAGGAGCTTCAGTTCCAATGGTAGTTAAAGCTGCAACTTTAACTACTACCGTATTTTCCGCATTATAAGGAAAAATAGAATAGACGCTACAGTAGAGACTGGAGTTACGTTATGCATCCACCAGATCAGAGGTTCCCAAACTGTGGGGCGCGCCCCCTAGGGGGGCGCCGGACCAATAATCTCCAGATTATAAGGCGCACTGGAAAATACGGTAATCGTTTGTCAAAAGTCCAGATCCTTAGATTTGTTTCCTGCTTGGCTGGAGTCCAAAGTGTGAATGTTGCTTCTGTGTGGCACTAAGACGGTTCCCTCCGTTACAGGATGTCAGGAGATATTTGTTTCTGAGCTATAAAAATAGAAGTGCTTTTAGACAGATTCTCAAGTACTTGTGTATTTTGTAGGTGACTGTGACCCCTGACCTGTGACCCCTGACCTCCTCACTCCCCTCCCACAGTGTGAGACTGAGGTTTGCTCTTAACCAACAGCAGGAAGGAAAAACCCTTTTTAATCCACAACTCCCTGGATCAGAAGAAGCTCTAGCATTATGTTTCACCAGCCGTTTTATTTTGTAATTGAAACAAAGTTCGTCCATAACAAACAGAATCAGGAATCAGTTTGTTTTAGACTGGACCCAAACACAGAGAGGCAGCTTGCAGATGAAGAGTTCAACAAAATGATGAACTAAAAGCTTTAAAAAATAACAGGGAGCCAGAGCAGAACAAAAACAGGAAAAAAGAAGAAAAACTAGCAGGATAAACCAGGAAAGCAACAAAATTTAACAGGATTTCCCAGGAGGAATGAGAGAATAGAAACTGGGAGTGATTGCTGGAGCTGGATGGTGGACTAACAGGTTACAGGTGAGAGGAGAGAAAGTGACACTGGGGTTTAGGAAATAAAGTCTATCATAAAATAATAACCGCACACTAAATACACAAATTAATCATAAACTAAGGCCTGAGGTGAAGTAAAACACAAATGAGGATGGTCTAATCAAAGGAAGGAACAGAATAACAAACAAACCTCAAAACAACCCAGAGACATGAAAACCTCACAGACAGAAAGCTGCTCTGACTGTTAGCATTAGCATTAACCTGTCAGTGAAACCAAACCTCTGCATCCTCTTCTGCAACTTACCCTCCACCTGACCCCTCCTGACCCCTGAACCTGCTGACCTCACAGCCAGATGTAAGACCTTCCTGAGGGTCAGAGTACTTACAGGCGGCTGCCATGAGGAGAACCGTGGAGAGCATGTCGTCTGTCAGCGACGGGGGAGGAAACGTGAGAGAGACTCAGAGAGGCTGACATGAAGGCAGACACACCCTGCCGATCTGTTCCTGTCCCAGCCAACCAGAACCAGAACCAGAACCTGAGACCTTCTGTTTCTGCACTTTACAGGGACAACAACTGGACAAAAGGGCTGAACAGATACAGTAAATTCACTTAAACACTAATTTTTATACTGAAGGACTTTTTAAAAACTTTTTTTTTATTTTCCAAAAACTGTCATATACAAACAAAAACACAGATCCATTCTGGTCCCAGTTCACATTTCACATCTTATCCTTCATTTTAAACATCTGAGCCACAATAAGGTGTTTAATTCCAACTGTGGCTCATCTGGAGGCGGCTGAGGAAGGAGAAAACTAACAGGAAGATTCAGTTCATCCCAGTTTATTTATATTCTGCCAGTTCAGAACACGTCGTCATCTCAAGACGCTTCAGTCAGTCAGTCAGATTTATGGAAAGTGTTTAAATATCTGATCATTTCTAAATGTAGCTGAAGGTAAAGGACCAACATTTCCTCCCCTCAGTGACTCATCGGCCTTTAGGCTCCAGTTCCTCTCCTGCAGCCCGAGGCTTCGGGCCGCTGAGACGCTGCGGACTGAAACAGGAATGATTGTGTGGTTGGATTCGAGCTCCAGGCTGTTGGACCAAACGATCCGGTTAAAGGATTCTCCAGAACAAAGAGTTACTTTTCAGGACAAACCTTCAAACTTATAGAAGAAATTAAAGAGACCAAATGTTCACATCTACAAAGTGAAAAAAATCCTGTGGCGTTTCATTTCCTTCCAAATGTTTGAGGGCAGTTTGTAAAACAGACTTTATCTGCAATTAACTCCATGTAATCCATTAATAATAATAATAATAATAATAATAATTTACTTTGCAACTATAATAGTGAAAATTGATCTGAAGTAGGAATAAAGTATCGAGGTATAAATCTATGTAAAATAATATGAGCTGTGAAAAAGTATTTACACCCTTTTCTTTTTCTCTAAATGTTTCACATCATCAAATAAATATTAAAATCAAGTTAATATTAAATAAATAATAACCTGGTTTTAAAAATAATAACGTTTTTAGTAAAAACTAAAATCAGTTTTCAGACGATTGTCGATCCAAACCAGGTGGGTGAAAAAGTATTTACACCCTTAACTTAATGAGCCACATTTGGCAGCAGCTGATTAATGAGACTTTAACATTCCTGTTAAATGTTAACAGGAATTGTAAGCATTACCCACAATGCTTACAGTCAGGGGCATTGTGGGTAATTTCCCCAGCTCCTGTTAATCTGCAGGGCGGTGAAAGTGTGACAGAGTATAAAAAGTGTTATTGTGATGATAAAGGATAAAAACACATGGTGAGATATGAAAACATTTCCACTCATCCAGAGAAAAGAACGTGAGTCATTTTGTTTCTGCCTCAGAGGAAACGAATCCCAACTAAACACAAACGATGAGGAACAATCCAAACTCCCCCAGCAGATTTTATGCTTCGTCCACAGGATGGTAAAATTTACTGCTTTATTCCTCTGAGCTTTTTATTTACAACCAGAGGAATCTGTCCTAAAAAACGTCTAAACTGGAACAAAACTCTGAACCAGCGACTTTCTTCCCATAATTAGCAACATTTCAGACAAAGTGATCGGGATCAGCCAGATCCTGCGCTGGTTTCCAGACTAAATGTTTGATAATCCAGCAGATCACCAGGCTGCAGCTCTGGAAGCTCTGCTGCTGAAACTGGTTTGTCATCATTAAACTTTCTGTTGGCATTTATTCTCATTAAAAGTTTGAATCTGAACTGAATCAGAGACCGACGGCCTGCTGACCTGAAGATCCAACAGAAACAGGAAAGTTTAAAACAGGAAGTTAGAAGAACTTCTCCAAACTCTCCTCTCCCTTTTTGCTGCAAAGTTAATATTTTTAGAAAACAGTGATTCTGTGACAAATGGTTGTAATTTTCAAATTAAACTGATTCATTCCAACAGTTACTGTTTTCCTTTTTTACAGTTTGAGCTTTATTACATAAGTCTGTATGGAATAATAGAAAATAAATAAGTGATGTCTAACACCATGTGATGCTCATTATCATCTTAAACATCCTCCGTTTGAAACAGAATCAGTTCTTTTGAATTAACATGGAAAATGTGTCACAATGTGACCAGAGGAGCAGAAACGTTTGTTCTGTAAACCAGCAGAGAAACGATGCAGAGGGAGACGGCTGCAGCATGCAGCTCATCGCTGCAGCATGCAGCTCATTGCTGCTGCTCATCGCTGCTGCTCATCATTTAGAGCTGGTCGGTCTCCAGCTACTTCAGCCCTGAACCAGTTAAAACCAGTTTGACCTGGACACATCTCAGATGAGCTGCAGGCAGATCTGAGTTCTGGGTTTAAAGCTTCTGACTGAGAAACAATGAAAGCAAACAAGATGGCAGCTGAGGAGCCGCTGGAGTCGTGTGACTTCCTGTGAGTCACAGAGAGTCAGAGTAAGCTGCTCCTGTAGAGATGACTGTTTCTGACTGTGACTGTTTCTGGCAACATTTGTTCACATGTAATGAAGAAAAACAGAAAAGTATTTAGTTATGGTGAGAAAAGTTTGTATTCTTCTGGCTTTCATGTTTTTGTCTCCAGATCCTTCAGATTAAACTGCAGACGGATTTAAAAGCCTCGTCGTATTTCTAGAAGGTTAAGATGAGGAAACGCTGCAGCTGCAGAGGAAAAGGAAAACTTTCACATTTCAGCAGCTTCCTGCAGTTCAGAGGATGGAAACCATTCCTCCTGTTACTTAGAGAAAGTCCAGGAAGCAGAACAACCAGAACCGGATCAGAGAAGTTTACAGTCAGATTATATCCTGGATTATCTCCTTCTCCTTCTGGTTCTGATGTGTTCTGGAGCCAAATGGACCGGGTCGAATCAACTCGTTTCAGTCTGAGCTTTAATGACCAGAAGTTTCTTTCCTCTTTTTGTAAGAAGTTGGATTATATTTATTAATATTCCATTACAGCTTTAGCTCTGCTCATCAGTCTGTTTAATTAACTCACTTTTCTAGTTTTATAAATATGTTTCTGCAGATTAATTTCATTTAGAGATGAAAATACTAACCTGATCATTCACACCCTGCAGCAGTGAAATGGTTAATAAATCATGGTTTCATCAACACTCATTAAAAAGTCACCACATGTGGTTTTCATTTAAAATGTCTGAATTTTAACTAAAACATTTTAACAAACATGAATCTTTTCCTGTATTTTACATGATTAAAACATGTTGCATCTCTTCCTCAGGTTTAACTTCTCAGAAACGACTTTAACCTTTGATAACATTTCAGTTCAGGAGCGTCTGACCACCAGGCCGTCCGTCTCCTGGTCTGGTCTCATCTCATCTCATCTCATCTCATTTCATCTCATCTCATCTCATCTCATTTCATCTCATTTCATCTCGTCTCGTCTCATCTCATCCTGGTCAAACCTGGAGGTCAGGCCAACCCTCATTTAGTTCATCTCTGACTGGCTTTGGGTCTCAGATCTAAATCATCCCAACTTCTGAGTTGTTATGGTTTGTCGTTGCTACGGTGACGGTTTAATCCCAGAGGAGCAGCGAGTGTTGGCATCTTCTCCTCAGATTATTTCACTATGAAACTATATTAATACTAAAACACAGAGATGTTTAAGATATGATCTAAAAATGAATCATTCCACCTGACAGATCTTTAGCAAAATAAAAAAATAATAGACTTTAATGCTTTTATTACTGAGATAAAACAGTTTACATTTATTTGGGTTTGAATATTGAAAATTTTTCTACAGCTCAAATTAAGGAGCATGAAAACAAAGTGAGGAACAGAAAAAAACCATAACAGGACAAATTATGAGCATGAGGAATGTTGTGTCTCATTAATGCTCTGATGCAACATTAGATCATTTCTCACTGTTTTTCTCTTACATTTTTCATTTATTCTCTGTAGCTCAGCTGAAAGTTAATAAAATGATAATAAAACATCAGAAACAAAACTCCTAAATTTGCAGATGAATTTTGTGCTTCTATTGAAAACGAGGAACTGAAATTAGTTTCAATGATCAAAACCAAAAAACTTTAAAGCAAATAGAGGAAAGTGACTTTAGTCAGAAGCAGATCTGATAAACAAACAGTTTCCACTGAAAAGCCTTAAAGCTGCAGCCTGTTAGCGTTAGCATGTACAGGTTAGCATCACCTGCTGCAAAATGGCTGCACCCTGCAGCCATTTTGATTTGAGCTTCTCAGGAGGAAAAAACAAGAGAACAGTGTTGTGTTCAAGACCACCTAACCCGAGACCAAGACAAGACCAAGACCAGAGTGTATCGAGACCGAGACAAGACCAAGACTTTTGGGGTCTGAGACCAAGTCAAGACCAAGACCGAGGGGAGTCGAGACCGAGTCAAGACCAAGACCAGCG
>NW_006800867.1:22773-26737 GCF_000485575.1 Poecilia formosa | reverse complement strand
GTGTGTGTGTCTGTGTGTGTGTGTGTGTGTGTGTGTCTGTCTGTCTGTCTCTGTGTGTGCGTGTGTGTGTGTCGTATTCAGTTTTGTTGTTTTGTAATCTGTCACAGGTTTGCAGATGTGAATAATCTCAGATTATAATCTGGTACAGAGAATCTAATGGTGATGATCAACTCACTGATGTCTCTTTTTACATGAAGCTTCTTATTATTTTAAACGTAATTTTGGAGAATTAGAAATTTAATTAATCACAGAAACACATTGAATGTATTTAATGTTTCCTCTTTTTCTCTAAATTTCATTTTTCTTCATTTTTTCTGTTTTGTTTCATATTTTTCTATGAGCCTCAATAGATTTCTGGATTTTTAGTTTCAGAAACATTAATCTGACTTTTTCACATTTTCAGATCAGATTACCGTAAATCTGACTTTCCAGATGTTTCTATGAAAACATTTGTATGAATTTAATCTAAAACTCAAACATAACTTTGTTTTCAAACAGAAAAACTTGTTTTATTTGATGTAAATTTGGCTTCTTTTTAAGATTAATTATTATATAATTTTATTTTTTATATATTTTTTTCCTATGGATTTATTTATATTTAGCACAATTCTACAATTAATGAAAAACAACTTTAAAGTTTGTTTTATAGTTATACTTTGATTTTCGTTAATTTAGTTTCGTATCTTAATTTGAACATTGATTATTTCTATAGATTATGTGCTGATAAAATAATATAAATATTTACTGCCGTCTGTTTTCTAAAGTTTGGCTGTGAGTGAAAATCAGCCAAATAAAGAAACGACTGAGAATTTATTTATTACTGGGTTTTTTCTGATGAATCCCTGAACCTGATGAATGAAATCTGAAAGCCTCTAAATGTTTTACTCTACAGTCATTCATCCATTCATTCATAGTTCATGTGTTAATCTATTTATGGTTCACCTATATAGATAAACACAAAGAGCTAAAAAATACTAAAAATCTATTTTAGTTTTTAAGGTGAGGAAGGATTTCAGCCGGGAATCTTCAGGAATCTGGAGATCTGTTTGGGATCAGAAATGATCTGAGGTGTTTTACTCCGATCATCGATCAGTCGGTCAGATTCCAACTTCACATCATCCTATAACTTAAATAAAACTTTATTATAGATACTGAAAAGGGCTTGACGAAGCTTTGCTTCTTTGGGGAATTTAGATGAAAGTAAAACGTGACAGTCAGCTCCGTTCGTTTTTATGAATCAAAATGGCCGCCTGCCTCTCTGGCCTTTGAACTGAATGGTGACGCTGTGAGGCATCCTCACTCTGTTTTCATTTTTTATGTTCCTACAAAGTGAGATGAGTTTATTGTAAGAAAACAATGTAACTTTTTAAGGTGGATAAAGCTCCTTTTCCTTTAATTGGTCCATTCAGCCCATTAACGAGTTTCAATGCTCTGTCCTCTAAATGACCTTCATCTCCTGACCTCTTTTATGACGTAAAGACACAGAGCAGCACATAAATAAACCCAGAAAACAAAACTGGAGTTTTCTTGAAAATATTAATCTTTCCATAAAACATGAAATTACAGGATGCTCTTGTTTATGCCTTTAAATTAATATTACGACCAAATTAAGAAATAAACTGACGGAGATTATTTTGAGATTAAACAATGGCGCCATCTAGTGGCTCACTGATCTAACTGCTCTGAATGTTTTCGTCATGTCATTTCGTCACTTATTTAGACTTACTACTACTACTACTACTACTTATAATAATAATAATAATAATAATAATAATAATAATAATAATAATAATAATAATGATAATCCATCCATTTTTGGCTTACAATTATGTGAGCTAAAAAGAGAAAATATGTAGTAAGTAAGGAATGAAAATCCAAATGGAAGTGAATTTAAATGAACAGTTATTTAAAGTGTATAATCAGGGAAGTGCTGCTGTTTGTGATCCTGTCACGTTGTTCTGGTGACGGGAAACGATCCACTGAACCTGGATCATTTCCACTGAATGTCTGGAATGACAGGCCGGAAGGTTTTCACTCCTCTGAACGTTTTCTGTTTCCTGTCAGCATTAAACGGTTCGTTCAGATTCTTTACAGTTTGAAGCTTATTTCACAGAAACTCGTTAAAGCTACACAACGGCGCCATCTGCTGGATAAATGTGGAAAAACATCTAGTGAATTTGGCCCACCATCTCCTTCAAATCAAACAGAATATGTGTCAATATGTGAGAGGCAAAAATGTTTGATTGTGCCGATATCAAAATAATTCAACACAGAAGTTTCCAGTGGTCGTCAAAGGTCAAAGGTCACCTCATTCCTACACTGTTAGGAAACCTAACAGTGTTTCATGTCGCTGTTTCCCCAGTTACATGAAACACATTTAATACCTGCTGAAGCAGATTCACTTCGCCCAGGAGTTCATCTGGGATTTATCAGATTTACTATTAATAAGTAGAAAAATGAGAAACATTACCTGGTGGTAATTATGACTTCATTTATCTTCCAGTGAAAAACATGAATGTTTTCACCATTCATGTGGTAATGAATCACCACAGTAAAGATGCATTACTGTGCATGAACATTCAGTGACAACAGCGCCATCTAGTGACAGGAATTTCCTTCTCTAATGTATAAACAAAACTGACAGTAAAGAGGAAGAGAGAGACAATGATTGTGTAAGAAAATAAATTTCCTGTTTTCCAAGACAGAATCAAGCAGATCTCTGAAAAAAAATAAAAATCAGTGACATAAAACTTCTCAAACGTTAATATATTTCCAACAAGATACAATGCATAAAATAAATTAATAAAAAGCTGAGAAGAGTTTAACAGAACTCTGCAAACAGAAGCAAAATCTCCTGATAAAAAGAAGAAATAAAACGTCCAACCTGTCAGACAACATGCAGGTAGAAACACAAATTTAAACCTGGAAAACCTGAAAACCTGTTGCAGCAGAGCAACATGTAAACATAAAACCTTCTGCAGGAATAAAACCTGATCTTATGTTCCCATCCCTGGAACTCTGACACTTTCTCTTTCATGCAGGTTTGAACCAAAGCCAGAGCAGCTCAGCAACAACAAGAGGTTCGTTCAGCAAACGAGAAAAACAAAGTCTGAAGTCCAACTCAGTTTCCTGCAGCAAGTAAACAAGAAGTAAAACCAGGAACATCAACTTCAAACCACAGATTGGGAAACTCATTTATGCAGCTCAAAACATTCAAGTCAGATCAACAAACTTAGAATCATCAAGAAATCCTCCATCAAACATTCAAATCTGGGGTTTTTTTGTTTTTGTTTGCATGAATGCAGAACCAGCAGCTTCAGCTCTGAGTTCTGTTCCTGCAGCGAATCGGATCAGCTGAACTCCTGGCAAACTGACAGATCTGAAAACAAACTGCAGGAATGAGAGCTGGGTCCAGCTCTGCACACACAACATTTATCACAGCACCAAATGTCACAGAAAGTCACATTTTCACTGAGTAAACTGCATGCAGACGCTCCTACCTGCAGAGAGATCTTGTTCTGCTGAGTGGAAAACAAACTCTGACAAACAGAAACCTGAGGAACAGGACCTGAGGGTGGAGCTAAAAATATTTCCTCTATGGAGGATCAGCCCAGCAGCTGAACGGCTCTGGTCTGCCTTTAGAGACTCAAAGACACTTAGAAGGAAAAACTTCAACGCTGCTCTGAAAACACAGACTTCCCAGAAGCTGTGGACCAGATTTCTGCTTCTGGTTTCAAATGATGTAATCATAAGATTTCTGAAGATTCATTGAGGTGCTATTGGTTTTAAATCTGTATATTTTGACAAAAAGCTGTCAATGCTTAAAGCCTTTCTGGTTATTTTAAGTTTTTAAATATCAGAAAAGCAAAATGTTTAGTGAAAAACCCTGAAAAACATCCAGAAGTGACAATAAAACGAACCCTGCAGTTATTTTCACACACACACACACACACACACACACACA
>NW_006800867.1:20929-22660 GCF_000485575.1 Poecilia formosa | reverse complement strand
GACAGGCACGCATGCGCACGCACACACACACACACGCACACACACACACACACACACATACACACACACACACACACCACAGGATCCTGACAGCATGAGCTTCACCCACCACACAGGAAACACATAATAACTTCCAGTAATTCATAATTGGTCTGGTGATGACTGGCTTAAAAACTTAATGCACATGAAACATTTTGCTTCTATGTCCATTATGGAAACACTGAGTCCTTCTGACAGAGAGGATGAATCATGAATATGAACATTAATATAAACACATAAAAGATTTGTAGACAGATTTTCATTTCTGCTTGTAAAGAAATATTATTTCACACAAAATAAAACAATTTATTTTTAAAGCATTTTTTAACCAAACTATAATTTGTTGACCCACATCTTTGAGTGTTTACAGCTGATAGAAGAAGTTTTACACATGTTAATATTTTCCTTAGTGAGGGTGCAAATAATCAGATTCAAAAACCCCAGAGGAAATTAGTCCAGAAAAAAATGTTTCCTCATGTATTTAATACATAAAGAAAAAATTCAACAAGATGACAGAAAATAAACAAGTCGGCTGAAATCTGTCAGAATTTAGAAATGTTTCTGCTACTACATGAAAACCAACATCAACTGGTTTAATATCAACTGATGAGTAAAAAATGGTTTCTCATTAACAAAGTGAATGAGAAACCATTCTCATTCACTTATGCCAGCCACCCCTAGATGGGTGGGTGGCATATAGAAATGCCACCCACCCATGTCTATAAGTCCCCTGCTTTACCTTTATTCAGGTTATGCATCATATTCATGTGCATGGAGGAAATATCCGTAGTTATCCTGTTTAACCTTCCTATGGTGTTAGGGTCCCTACGGACCCGTTTTGAGTTTTAGCATGCATAAAAGTACTTCATACATTTGTTTTTTGCGTTTAAACTTTTTGACTTTGTCAGGGACTTCCATTTAAACAAAGTAAAATAATTTTATTTTTTTTTACTAAATTATAAAGTGCTCTGGTGAAAAAAATGACTTTTGTGGTGTTCGGGTCATTTGTGACCCGGTTAAAATTTTCGATTATAAAACAATAAAAAAATGCCAAAAATTAAATCATAAACACACAATCAACCAACAGCCTCTTCTCCTCCTTGCTGGAGTTTACAGATCCAGCAATGAGGCAACTGAGAGTCTCTGGGATGCATCAACGGGCAGAAATATTTTCCGGGCAACAATGTCTCTTCGGACCTTTCAGATGATCTCAAGAGTCCTCAGATTTGACAATCGAGACACCAGAGCAAAATCTGACAAGCTTGCTCCCATCAGGGATGTTTGGGAGAGATGGGTGCAACTCCTTCCACTGATGTTCAACCCAGGGCCAGAGGTGACAGTGGATGAACGTTTTCTCCCTTTCCGAGGAAAATGCCCGTTACGGCAATACATGCCTAGCAAGCCAGGCAAATATGGCATAAAAATCTGGGCAGCCTGTGATGCTAAAACAAGCTATGCGTGGAACCTACAGATTTACACAGGCAAATCTGCAAGCGGCATCCCTGAAAAAAACCAAGGAAAACGTGTAGTCCTCGATTTGACTACTGGACTGCAGGGTCACAACATCACTTGTGACAATTTTTTTACCAGCTATGACCTTGGACAAGAACTTCTCAGGAGGAAACTCACCATGGTGGGCACAGTAAAAAAAAAATAAACCTGAGCTGCCTGCTGAAATGTTGCTGGTGAAGG
>NW_006800867.1:11691-19712 GCF_000485575.1 Poecilia formosa | reverse complement strand
TGTTTTTGCCCTTTTCTTGAAGTAAATATATACGGGTCCAAAATGACCCGAAACACCATAGATGTTGCTATATTTGATAATATTAAAATTAAAATCTTTTTTTTGTTGAACATTTAAGAAATGTGTTTTAATATCTCTCAGTTACACTCAGGTAACAGAACAACTGATTATTTTGTTGCCTTCTTCTCTTAAGGTTCATTTGACCACTTTTTAGACATTGAAAACGAGGGGTATTTTGTTAAAACAAAGGCCCAGGGGGCCACAAAAAAATATTAAAACCAATCTTTTCATGGATAAGGGAGCCCAACCAGCTAAACAAGAGTTAAGAAAAACATTGGATGATAAAAGATTGTTTTTAGGGCATTTTATGGCTGATTTAATACACGGGTCCAAAATGACCCGCTAACACTACAGATGGCAGGAGAAAGCTAACACCAGAGGAAGGTTAACTTCATGCATTTTTAAATAAAAATATGATCCCAACTTGTTATGATCTGCATGAAAACTATATGGTACATTAAGCTAAAAGACACAGTTTCATTGAACTAAAGAGAACATTAATGCAGTTCAAGAAATAAATATTAGATCTAATAAAACCATGTAATAACTAAAGTAGGGAACAACTAACCACTAATACTTATTTTCTTTATGATGTTGTTGCCATGAATGGATTTTGAGTCAGGTTTTAAAATAAAGTTTAAGGTTTTCTTTGAAAATTTCAGGACTCCTCAGATAGTTTGCAAAAAGAAATGAAAGTTAATTTATGATAATAATTTGGTAGGTGAGTAGGGCAAACAGTAGTACTGAAAGATAATATCACTTCAAAATAAAATTACTTCCTGTAAGTTTTACTTCTCCTAGTGTGTGTGTGTATATATATATATATATTTTTTTTCTTTAAGCAAATGTAATTGAGTAAATGTAACTTATCCATCTCTGCATATAATGGAAGACCAGAATCCATTTAGTAATTATTTGCATGGTTGTATTATAAATGTGATTAAAGCTTTGCAGCTTGTGAAGTTTGTTTTAGATGACAGTCTGAGAGGTCAAAGTCTAACAGGAAGTGAAAGGAACAGGAAGTTTGAGCTGCTGTCAGCAGCTAACGACTGCTTCGCTCTCTGTATGTCCAAGTCTTATCCTTTTAAATCTGAATGATTCGCATGTTGATGGAATGACAAACATCCGGTGAGTAACTCATCTGATTTTATTTCTAACTCAGAGTTTAGAAAATCAACAAAAAAACTTATTGTTCTTTTTGTTTTTGTTTTCTTTAAAACAGTCAGAAATCTTCCTGTTCAGCTTTAGTTCAGTTTCTAGTTATTTTGTCATTTTAAAGCTGAAATATTTTCTTTCCTGTAGACCTGAAAGCTCGCCGTCTCTTCAGAAATGTAAAGTCAACCCGCACTCGAGTTTCACGCGCGTGACGGCAACCTCATTTACGAGCTCCTTTCAGAATAAAGCGCACATCCGGTTCATGTTTGATGAACTGCAAGTAGCTTTCAAGTGGCTTTAAAAGTTTAAAGCTGAACACAAAGCTGAAAATAAATAAAACGTTGTGTGAAAAAAATAACGAAAACCATATATATGCAGCCTGAATCAAAATTCTTGATATTTCACACTCAGTTTTGTGTGAAAAATGTCTCTGATTCCATAAACAATGACCAGTGACCTCTCTCACTTCAGGGTGACACAGAAACAACTGAAGAAGACACTCAGCAAATACCATCCAGTCAATCAAAAGAAGACATGTTTAGTTTTTTTCCCCAAAGCTGCCATATTTATTGCTGTAAAACTGTTTCCAGTGACTTCTCTCACTTCAGGGGGCAGAGATCTCTAGAAGACACCCACATCTGATGTCTAATTTCAAATTTAAAGCCCATCAAAATATGAAATTTGTAATTGTTATATCATTACGTTTTTCCTATAGATTTTCTTCGGCTAAATAGGTTTGACCTGAATTTCAGATTTGGTTACCAAGAAAGAATGAGAGACTAAGTTACTTTTCTTTTAATACATCTTTAATGCAACAAAACTGAATTTGTAAATTTGGCTTCCCATTGCAGCTTCCAATTCTAGAAATACTAAAAGACCACTTCTCTTAGTTTCTCACTATCTTGAGCATCTTTAATATGCTCTACTTTAAAAACTACAAGCATATATATTTCAAACTTGAACTAAATTATTCTAAGGTAGTAGCAGAATATGTATAAACAAATGTGTGATTTGTGAAACCTTTATTTTATTTATGAAACTGCCACCGATCTCAGCTCCAAAGCAAACATGGACTTGATTCTGAAGTACTAAAGGCTGAATAATTAAAACACTTTATGGTTTGTGAAACCTTAATCTGATTTATAAAACTTCAATAACAGGCCAAATTAATCATTCTTTCTTCTTCTTCCAGCCCACATTAGAAATAAGATGCAAAACAAAGTCTGAAATCTCTTTTAAAGAAGTTTCACAAATTAAAAAATTTCACAATTCACAAACTTGGTTTTAAAATTTCTGGAGACTGGGTTTGCAGAACCCTTATGATGAAGACAACCATTGGGAACAGTATCTGGTGGCCGGGCTTTAACTCATGGAGCCCAGCAGGACTCAGTCTGAAGAGGAGACATGGGTCCCCCTTTCCATGGGCTCACCACCTATGGGAGGGGCCAAAGGGGTCAGTGTGTGATGGGTGGTGGTCAGAGGCATCTCTGGTGGGGAAGGAGCCGGAGCTGGTGTGTGAGGCTGAGAGGTTCCGGCTAGAAATAGTCAGTCTCACCTCGACGCATGGTTCTGGTTCTGGAACCAGTCTCCTTGAGAGGGGCTGGACGTACTTCCACTCTGGACTTGCCCGCGGTGAGAGGCGCCGGGCAGGACTGGGCATACTTGTTGCCCCCCATCTTGGCGCCTGTACATTGGGGTTTACCTTAGTGAATGAGAAGGTAGCCTCCCTTCGCCTACAAGTGGGGGGACAGGTTCTGACTGCTGTTTGTACTTATGCACCAAACAGTTCATATTACCCACTTTTTAATAGTTCTTGGAGAGTTTACTGGAGAGTAAACTCCTCCTGGGGACTCCCTTGTTCTGCAGGGGGACTTCAATGACAGTGAGACCTGGAGGGGCGTGGTTGGGAGGAACGGCCCCCCAATCTGAACTCGAGTTGTGTTCTGCTGCTGCACTTCTGTGCTCGTCACGGATTGTCCATAAAATGTTCAGGCATAAGGGTGTCCATATGTGCACTTGGTACCAGGACACCCTCGGCTGCAGTTCGATGATCGACATTCTCATCGGTTCATCGGATTTGTGGCCGTATGTTGTGGACACTCGGGTGAAGAGAGGTGTGGAGCTGTCCACTGACCACTACCTGGTGCTGAGTTGGCTCCGATAGTTTGGTGAGGGATGCTCTCAGGCTGAAGAAGGAGTCCTATCAGGCCTTTTTGGCCTGTGGGACCCCGGAAGCAGCTGATGGGTACCAGCAGTCCATGAGGCTCGGGTGGTTGCTGAGGGAAGAACTTGGGCTTGGGAGGAGTTTGGAGAGGCCATGGAGAAAGACTTCCGCACGGCTTTGAGGCGATTCTGGTCCACCATCCGGCATCTCAGGAGGGGGAAGCAGTGCAGCACCAACACTGTTTATAGGGGGGATGGTGTGCTGCTGACCTCAACTCGGGACGTTGTGGGCTGGTGGGCAGAATACTTCAAAAACCTCCTCAATCCCACCAAAAGGCCTTCCATTGAGGACGCGGAGCTTGGAGAGTGTGGGTCTGGCCCTCCTATCTGTGGGTATAAGGTTGGCAAGGTGGTTAAAAAGCTCCTTGGTGGCAGGGCCCCTTGGTGGCAGGGCCCCTTGGTGGCAGGGCCCCGGAGGTGGATGAGATCCCCCTGGAGTTCTTTAAGGCTCTGGACGTTGTAGGGTTGTGTTGGTTGACGCAACTCTGCAATATTGCATGGACATTGGAGGCAGTTACCCTGGATTGGCAGACTGGGGTGGTGGTCCCACTTGTTCAACAAGGGGGATCGGAGGGCAGGCACATGCAGACGGGGGGGTTAGGGGTGCTTGAGCACTTGCCCCTTTTGCTCCTTGCCTCCAATTGGCCAAAAGGGACAAAATTAAGTAAATATATCATGAAATAAATAAATGTACTACAGGGGCAAAGCATGACCCACGTATTGAGGACTTAGTCCTCATGGCGGTGGTCGCAGGTTCGATTCCCGGCCTGGTGACATTTGCCGCACGTCTTCCCCTCTCTGATTACCCTGTTTCCTGTTGAACTACTTTCAGATTAAAGGCCTCTAGAGCCAACAAAACCTTAAAAAAGATTAATTAACATCTTGGTAACAATTTGTCATGTTTTCAGTAATCCAGAGAAAATAAGGCAGTAAACCATGATTTTAAGTGACTTATGATGTGTTAATTTTCTGCTACATCAGGCTGACTTCCTGTATAATTGTAAAACAGTAACTGTGGGTTCTGTTCATCTGGTTCTGTAATATTCTACAATGTGGAGTGAAATGTCTTAAGATTACTGTACACCTATGGATATTTTTTCACTTGTACAATATTTCAATGTTTTCTTGTCATATATGTAGTTTTATCAGGTTAAAACTAATCTTTTTTTTTATTTCCACATTTTCCACATCTAAAACAGAGCAGAGTGGACAAAGACCTGCAGACATGGAAGAAGACAAACTTATGGACAGCATTAAAATAAATCTTAAAGCCAATCTTCGGAAAAAATTTACCTGGACATACGAGGGAACGTCAGACAGTCGGACCAAACTCCAGGATGTTTACACAAAGCTCTTCATTGTGCAACAGGCTGAGCAACAAGGCTGCGTTCCACATGAGATTCTGCATCATTTTATGCTTCCTGATGGGAAATCACAACATATGGAGTTCAACTATGAGCAGATCAACAGTCTGGACATTTTTAAACCAGGAAAAACACATTTCCAACTACAATCAACACAATTTAAATCCATCCAAAGAGTGATGACAAAAGGCATTGCTGGTATCGGGAAAACGTTTGCCGTCCAAAACTTTTCTCTAAACTGGGCTGAGGGCAAATCCAATCAGCACATTGATTTAATCTTCGTCCTCCCTTTCAGAGAGCTGAACATGATTAAAGACGGGGAACACAGTCTGCTGCAGCTCCTTCTTTACTTCTACCCTGAGCTCAAACCACTCAAAGATGCTAAACAGCTAGTTAACGAGAAAGTTCTGTTCATCCTCGATGGCCTGGATGAAAACCGATATCTACTGGACTTTAAAGAAGCCGTGAGTGTGAGTGATATAAATCAGAAAGCAACGGTTGATGTGCTGCTGATCAACCTGATCAGAGGGAATCTGCTGCCTGAGGCTTTGCTGTGGATCACATCCAGACCTGCTGCAGCCTCACAGATTCCCTCGAAATACATCGACCAGGTGACAGAAGTGCAGGGATTCACTGACCAAGAAAAGAACAAGTACTTCCGAAAGAGAATGAGTTCTGCCCAGAAGGCTGAAGAACTCCTGTCAGGTCTCAGAGGGATGATCAGCTTCCATTTAATGGGACACATCCCTGTGTTTTGCTGGATTATTGCTGAAGTATTTAAGGAGGGATGGAGTGACCGAAGAATCACAACAATGACTGAGTTGTACATCTATTACATCCTGATCCAAACCAAAAGAACAACACAGAAATATGAGACAAAGAAGAAAAAATCCCAAAAGAGAATATCAAATCTTCAGAACACTGGCTTACTGCTAAACCTATCCAAACTGGCCTTCGAGCAGCTTCATAAAGGAAACATCATCTTCTATGAGGAAGACCTCACAGAGTCTGGCATTGATGCTGATGATGCTTCTTTGTTTTGTGGACTTTGCTCAGAAATCCTGAAGCAAGAATTTGGTTTGTACCAAAAGAAGATGTTCAGTTTTGTGCATTTGAGCTTTCAGGAGTTTCTAGCTGCTGTTTTCGTGTTCCACTGCTGCAAGACGAACGACCTCGGTCCTCTGAGGTCATTCCTGGGAGTTGACCTTACAGATCTGAGCTTCCTGGAGCTGCAGAAAAAGGTTGTAGATAAAGCCGTGCAGAGTGAGCAGGGTCAGTTAGACCTGTTTCTCTGTTTCTTCCTTGGACTCTCACTCAGGTCAAATCAAGAAATGATTCAAAGTTTGCTTCCCCAGGCAGAGATTAGCTCAGACACTACTGACAGTTTAAAAGCGTACATAAATCATTTTCATGCTGGAAACATCCCAACTGAGAGGTGCATTAATCTTTTCCTTTGCAAGTTTGAGCTCAAAGAAAGAGAGTTTCAGGATGACATTGGGAAGTATCTGAAATTAGGAGTGAGACTTTCAACCATTGACTGCTCAGTGCTGTCAACCCTGCTGCAGATGTCTGGGGAAGTGATTGAAGAGCTCGATCTGACCAGATGCTACACACAGTTATTTGGGTCGGAAAGGCTTCTCCAGCTAGGAGGGAACTGCAAGAAGGCTGTGTGAGTACAAAGAGATGCAAAAACAAGAAGAAGTAGCATTACTGTTGCAATTCCTCTCACTTTTTGCAAAATCAAATTTACTCTGATTCCATAATTTATGCCAGGGTATAGACAAATCCCCCTCAGTGTATACAAACATCAATAGATTTTAAACATAAGTGTCTGTGCAATAGAATGGAATAGAATATAATGCATTTTATTATCATTATACAAGTGTACAATGAAATTAAAAGCCCTTTTCCAGTGCAGACATGTACATTAAAAAGAAGTGCACGTAAAATGTATATATACAAAAATTTACCAAATTTAAAAATACAGAATATGAACAAATACAAAATATATATAAATATTGCACAGAGGTAGTGTTGTTTCACAGTGTAAATATTGCACAGTAAATATCACAAGTGGTTACACTGTAGGTAGGTACTGGGGAAGGTGGGGAATAAGTCAGTGCATGTGTGAATTTGCAAAGATCATCAAAACTTATGAGTCTAACTGGAACCCTTTTGCATTGTGCTGGTTTTATTGAAAGATTAGACTGTGACACGGTTTGTCTTTTGAAATTGGTGGTTTCTCAGTTTATTCTGTTAAAAATAACCAACAGAAAAAAACATGTTATCAGCTTCCTGCTCCAAGTCATCTCCTCCTGAACAAAATGACAAAAGGGCAGCAAGTGACCATGTCACACAACTTTGAAATAAAAAGTTGTGTGAACCTTATACACACATGACATACCTGACGGGAACAACGAATAGAAAACAACCATGTTATGGGCTCCCCGCTCCCAGTCCTTCACAAATCAGAAGTATATAGCAAAACTAAAGTTAATTTCTGCTACTTTACAATCGTAGGTTCACTTGAGTATTTTCATTATGAAATTAATTTATACAATATTATGGTGATGACAAAAACTAATTTAATATATCTGTAAATAATTGGATGTGTTTAGATGAAAAATAAACACCATTACAAAAGGGGAGATCCTGAGGGATGCAAACACATTAACGACAATACCATAGAAGAAGAAGTAAAGCGGAGGGGCTCCTGATCTTAAAGTCGCGTGGTTATAACGGTGGGGTTTTCTGAGGTGTTTACGATCACATAAAGGAACAATCCGAATAACAAAAGACATTTTGTGTAATTATAACAAAATAGAAATGCAACCTGGTTACATGAGCAACTATGACAAAAATCTGAAATGTGTTAAAAACACACACACACACACACACACACCCCCACACACACACACACACACACACACACACACACACACACACACACACACACACGTTTGTGTTGCTATCTTTGTGGGGACTTTCCATTCACTTCTACAGCCTAAACCTGACCTTTACCCTTTTCCTAACCCTAACCAACCAAAACTCAATTCATACCTTAGCCCTAAATCTGACCCCTGACCCAAAAACAGGGTTTCTCCTCGTGGGGACCAGGCTCCGGTCCCCACAACGTAGTATATGTCAGGAAAATCGTCCCCACAAGGTATTACAAACAAACGCACACACACACACACACACACATTTTGACTGTTCATT
>NW_006800867.1:0-11681 GCF_000485575.1 Poecilia formosa | reverse complement strand
CACACACACACACACACACGCACACACACACACACACGCACACACACACACACACGCACACACCCACACACACACACACACACACATTTTGACTGTTCATTGAGACCCAATATTTCTTTCAATAACGGGTTAGTAATATTCTTACTGTAGGTATTATATGGAACATGTTTTTCAGCTTCACTCGCATGTTTCACAGAGTGGATGGGTTCACTGAGTGCTTTTGAAACATTTCTAACACTGTTTTGGTGTTTCAGTATGGCTTAAGTTGCATGAGGGCCTGAGGGATAATTTAGTCTCTCCTGTTAAAGTTTAACCACCATCAGCACAGCTCTAAGTGCAGAAAAGCAATGAGATACAGGTGAAAAGCGGAGGGTCAGCAGCACAGGAGAATCTGAAAAAGAAGTTAACGGTAATTTTCCCTGAGCCAGATTCAAACCCCATAGATTGTGGATATTCCAGAGATGAGTTTTTCTCGTTCTTAGCCTCATGGGAAATTAACTTTTATGGTGCTAAAATTTTGCTTTTAGTAAGTAAGAAAGTAAAACTTTGTTTTTCTAGCACATTTTGAGATAAACCACAAAGTGCTTCAGCAAACAAAATAAAATCTTAGTTTTTTATTTTAAATTAGGGGTTAGTCATGTATTTGGATTTTGTTGTTTGTATTTAAGGTTAATTTTCTTTTTTTCTTTAACATGTATATTTGCACCCAAAACTGAGGACTAAGATTTTATCTGATTACACAGAGCATAGTATAACTCTTTAACTTATGTCCCTATTATCATTCTAAACGTTGGATATGGACTCACATCTTTCAGGACTGTATCTAGTTTTATAACGAGTTTTATGTAGCACAGCACCATGATATGTTGCTCTAAATCCCACAGGCTCAACAGTGAACATGTGATACACGATGGCCTCCAGATACTGCTGTCCATTCTTCAGTCAGAAGACTCCAGCTTACAAGAACTGTGTCTCCATGGTACCCATAATATACAGACGGATCTTCCTTTTGAACTCTTTGTTGTGCTGGAAAGCCCTGTGTGTAAACTGCAGACCCTCAGGTCAGTCCTATAAACTGTTTAGTCTGATTTTAATTTATTTATTTAGTATTACTTCAGCACTGAATCTGCTGTTTACTTACAGGGTTTGTCTTTTCGCAGATTGTCTGGTTTCTCTCTGGACTTCAGGAGGTGTCGCCAACTTGCCACCGTGCTTCAAATGAAACAATCCAACTTGACAACATTAGACTTGACAAACTGTATTTACAGTTATAATCAGGATTGGTCTGGGTATTTTTCAAAAGATGAGAAGAAGGAAAAATATGAAGATTTTATTGATGAGTTAACTCCATTGACTCTGGTTTCTACTGGATTGATTGGGCCTCTTTGTAAACTGAAGGAATTTGGGTAAATAGACTGAAGGTCATTGGAAGAGATATTTACCTCTTGTTACCGTTATGCTCACATATTTCCTCTGATTGCAGTATGAAGAGCTGTCTTTTGAGAAGCAGATGCTGCCAGGTGTTTGCCTCAGCTCTGAGCTCCAACAGCCAGCTGAGAAAACTGGATCTGAGTTACAACCAGATCCAGGATTTGGGAGTGCAGCTCCTCTCCGTTGGACTGGGGGATTCAAGCTGTCGGTTGGACTCTCTCAGGTGATGATTCCTCTTCTTTACACATCACAAAGAACATTAGTCATGCATTATATCTTTGTGGTATAGATCCCAATTGTTAAAGTTTTAGTGACATAGAACATTACTTCAGTTGGTAGGGAATATTCAGAAATCCCAGATATATAAGTAAAACCATCTTTTAACAGAGACTCAGGAACCAAAATGCTTGGATAAAAGGAATCTATTCCATTCCAGTCACCCTGGGGGGTTTGTGGTGTTAATCTGGGGCCAGTTTACTTCTTGCTTTCATTTTTGTTCACCAGTTACTTTCAGCTTTCACAGGAGGATGACAGAGTGGATTACCATCAAGGGAAATGATCCTGCATATTCTATGTGTATTGAAGGAGGTGAGAACACCAAATGTTGTTATAGTCCTTGGGTGGAAACTTGCTGGAAGGAATGTCACCCGGGGAATCACTGGTGTTACTTCTATGCCAATGTAGGGGACAAAAGGGATGGTAAAACTTGGAAGGAAATGTCTGGGAGGGATTGTCACCCCAGTGCCATACAAAGAGGTATAAGGTAGTAATGAACATAGTTTCAAATGCTCCAGTCTGCCATTTCCAAAGCAAGTGTATGTAGCTGCTTTCAGTAATAGTAGAATGAGATTTAGAATCAAGTTTCTTCCACACAGTAAATCTAAAGGTTAATCCAACATTAGTTGCAGTAAGGTAGTTGCATCATCGGTTAAAGAATGCCCCAGAGGTGACCACCATTAAGGTAGGGTAAGGTAATCCAGCTCTGGTCTCTGTCCACACCAGAGTGTTCGCTAGTTCGGCCAAGTCCGTCACAAATGTGTCGATAATCCAGGAATCCACAAGCTCCAAACAGCAGAAATCCTGTTATCATGAATAAATCCAGGTGAATCCTGCCGGTGTGTCCCTGCAGGACAGGAGGCTCTCCTGTGCCCAGACTTCTCGTCAAAAATTTGATCAATTGCATTGAGTGACCAGTTGATCAGACCCGTAATGTGTAGATTTGGAGGATGTGCAGAAAAAGGCTCCAAAAATATAGAAAAAGAGAAAAACAGAGCAAGCAGAGCAGGCATGGGCAGGGAGGGAGCAGAGGGGAGTAGAGGGGAGCAGAGGGGAACAGCGTCCGCCTTCATCGAGAGCAAGAGAGGAAAAAGGAGGCAGTTGAATGAGAAGAGACGCTCAAGCAGTCTCAGGTGTGGCAGGGAGAAAATTTTACTGCAGGCTTGTCAATACTTTAAAGGAGTGGTCCCCAATCCTGGTCCTCAGGCCATCTGTCCTGCTTGTTTTAGATATTTCCCACTCCAGCACAGCTAATCCAGAGGGAAGCATTACCTCCTTTCCTCCAGTCGCTGCCGACGCTTGTCTATCTCCCATTCATTCCAGGTGTGCAGCAGTAGCGAAAAACCTAACACATGCAGGACAGTGGTTCCTGAAGACAAGATTTGGGAACTCTGCTTTAGAGTGCCCCAGACAAACAAGAACCGGCAGGCCAGAGGTTTAATCTCTCTGTGTTTGGGATCTTTTCCTCTCTGCAGATTGTCATGCTGTGGGATCTCACAGGAAGGATGTGCCTCTTTGGCCTCGGCTCTGAAGTCCAACCCTCTCCATCTAAGAGAGCTAGACGTCAGCTACAACCATCCAGGACAGTTTGGAGCCAAGATGCTCCTGGAGAGACTGGAGGACCCAAAGTGCAGACTGGAAAAACTCAAGTTAGTCCTCTGTAACCTTTGCACTAATGATGAATTTGCTTTAATAGATGTTTTGAAATTTTTGCATAATAGGGTTAGTTTTGTAGCAGTAAATCATAAAAGAGACAATCTTTGAAATACTTACACTCTAACAAAAGAAGTAAATCACCCTGAAATAATGTTTAATTCGGTCTGTCTTCCTGGGCATTGGTGATGGCTGCTTAAATAAGGTCAATACATGTATACTGATACAGTTTGTGGCATTGTGGTTGGAGCAATGACCATAAGCTGTTGCAGGGATATCTAGAACTGAACAAAAACAAAGAGGGAATGTCACAGGATATGAATGGTTTATTTTTTTAAGTGCATGATATCCTAGTCTAATTTTGTTTAAATGGTTCTTGTTGCACATGAAACAGGTATGCAGAGGTGGACTGACCTTCTGTAAGTTCTGGAGAATGGTTGGTGCTGCAGGATGACCCAGTGGTCACCATGCAATCCCAAGTGTTATTTTTTTATTTTTAATTCTGCTAATCTGCTGTTTCAGACTACGACTTAGATTTAAAACCCGAACTGAAATTCGGGCAGGGTAAATCCAAAATTATATAGTTAATGGTTGAGTCGGGTTTGGGCTTCTGTGGCAAGTTTTTAATGAGCCTACAATATGACAGCACAGAGAAAACTGAACAAGAATGCACAATATAAAGTTGTATTAATCTGCTTACTCTAGACCAAACAGAGAGGCTGTAGTTTACCCTGTTGAGGAAAGAAATTAAATATGGTGCAGAAGTTAATCAGACTGTAACAAGCGCAGTGCACTGTATAACTAATGTGCATAGTCACTCATCCTAAAAGATTTGCATTTGGGAGGAACTTCTACAGACAATATAGGAGAGGAAGACAGAGTTATTAAAGTTTATAGACCCTGTTTGTTGCTCAGCAGTGCTTTAAATTGTCAACTATGTAGCAGTATGCAGTACCAGAACTTCTAAATTTTACCCTACAACATTTTGGGAGTTATTTCCAGCATTCAGTGCATATGGGGACTTTTTCCAGTATTGTAGCAGGTGTTACATCAGTGTCCACTGTCTGAGTTTGCAGAACCCCTTTGGTAAATTATGTTTTTATACATTTCAAACTACATTATACCCCACACTGTTCCTCGTCTTTCATCTTCTTGAAAAATTCATTTTTTGTCTTGCAATTGTCACTAGTCGATGTTTACTGTGAAAAGAATTGACTGTTTTTAAAAGCCAATTAGTTGATATTACATGTAGTTGTAGTCAATTCGGTACCTAAAACCAGTTTTTTAAGCTACCCCGTCACTTGGCTATTGAAAGTGAGCTTAGACCCAGGGCAGAGGACAACACCCATGTCAGTCCAACCCCACATTATTTTATGTACCTCAAGTCACATCCCAGAGGGTTTTCTTTTTCCATCCTATAAAGAAGATAAATTCCCAAACAGTACACCGGATGTTTAAACAAAGATGACAGACAGAAAGTGGCTCACATACTGTGAAGAAAACAATACACTGTTGTGTGTGTTTAGTATTTGCCAAACCCTTTGTAAGCTGTCCCTTCTCACGTGGAATGCTTGACTAGAATCATATATATTCATCAACATCACTTATTGGTGTAATTTCAATGCTGTGTTGTATTGAGTCATAGTTCAAGTTCTGTGACACCTGTGCCAGGCATTGATAACTTCCCACATGTTGGCTATTGTGGGCCAATCGAGTCAAAGTCCACTGCTGTTTGTAACCCCAGTCTGTCCCTGCTGATATATTTTGCAACATTCCTGCTCAGGTGGGATGATCCAGTTTATTTCAAAATCTTTTTATTTGTCTCCATTGGAAGATATTTGTCTTTGACAGACAGGTTAGTGTACATAGGCACTCTTTCCTAGTGGCATGCAAATAAAAAACACATACATGGATTAATATACATTCAAAATATTGTTTAAAGTAAATGTTGAAAAAAAAATTACAAAAACTGCAAGCTTTCACCTGCTCAGTGCCCCACATCCAGCAGTTCTTTTTCAACAGAAGATTATGCAGGGGGTTTTCTCTCTCTACCGGCTCTGACCCTGCTGCTTCACCATTCCAAGAAAAGATCTTAGTTCCCTCACTATCATCAGCTTCTTCATCCTCTTTGCCATCTCTGTCTCTTCTGGACCTCAGCTAATGTCCTTAGCAGTGATTGCATGACCCAAAAAAATTCACAAGAAACTTCGACAGGTGACATTTTTCAGTGTGATACCTACTTTCTGAATCTTCTCCAGCACAACATGTAGCGTCATGCTGCTTCTGTGGATAACCCCATACCTGCACATCGTCTGTACGGCACATCGCTCCCTTAAGTCCCTCTGTGACCTCAGGCACCATCCTGTTTTGGAAGTGTTCAGCGGTGGATGCTGTGCCAAACTGTAGCCTCTTGAAGAAGAAATGCCCAAAAAATATGATTAATGTTTTTAACTTTGTGGAATCTTCAGTCAGGGGACTTTGTCCAAACCCCATGTTTGCATCCAATCTATATCTGCTCCACTGAAGGCAGGTTGAGTCACATAAGTCACCAAATGACCTCAACTGGACCAACATCCCCACTATCCTGTCTGTGTTAGTAAGGGTGAATGAGCATCACACCTTGTCATTGACAATCCTCTGCACAGATGTGGGTCTTTAAGTTAGAATTTGTAGTTAAACTGAGTTTAACAGTGCCGTTTGTACATTTCACAGCATACTTATTTGGCTGAGAACTAACACAGTCATTAGTGTTTCCACTGAATGGAAAAAAATAAGATGATGCAGCCCTGTTGGGCTGCTAAGTTGAAACAAATTAAGTTTTATCTGCTGTGGAATAAACGATAGGAAAAAATATTACCTCTTAAGGTAGATTCACAGTCACCTGAATAGTTTTTTTTCAGGAGCATGTGTGACTGAATAGATTTAAAGGCAGAGCTAAGGTCAATAAATGACTGCTATGCATATTCAGAGACTGTCTGCAGATGTTTTAAATTCTGGATTCTTCTGCTCCATTTCAAATTCATCTTTGGTGAATTTGGCTAACTCTTGAATTTTTTGAAAAGTTTGAATTGCCTAAATCTAATTTGTACATTTATCTCCAAGTATTTTGTTCATAGCAACATTGCCTCCTTTCCAACTCTGTCAGTCTTCTCTCTGTCCCCACACAACTGTTGCCAGCTTAGTAAATTTGTTGCTTTATTTAGAGTCTTTTCAGATGTTTCTAACCACTTCATTTAAAAAAAAAACTGACTAGCCAAACATCTAGTCTTGTGTTGCTACAGCAGGTGACAGCACTCATTGTACTGCAGTTACATCAACCTTGTCCTGCATCAAACCCATCCTGCAGTCAGGGTAGAGAGGAGACCCACTCCATTTAATATTCACGTTGCAATTGCATCACTCACAAAGGAACCGCTGATCCTGCACTGGGTTACAAAAGATTGAAATGTGATTTTTTTAAAATACCTATCTAATGTTTTTTTTACTGACAGTGCCGCACTAGAATAAATTCCCACATTTGATCTTTCATAAAAGAAAAAGACTGAGTTTTAAAGAAAGTCTGGCACTCTGGTATCACTTTTCGATGTACAGTGAGCGCAGTCAACAAGAGACAGAGAACACACATACTTTATTAAATTAAATTACATTTTATTTTCTTATCTTTTTGTTGAGGGTGGGTTCCTGGTTTGGGCTTCTAGCCACTGTATTTATAAACACTGTTGTAATTGTATTGCTTTTCCTATCCTGAATAATAAATAGTGTGAAAAGTACAAAGTAATTCAAATGGAGGGGCAGGCTTTAATATTTAGGTTTTGCTTTCTGATTGGTTTTCCCTCCTGCTTTTGTCTCCTCAGTGTGGACCATAATGAGGAACACTGGGTCAACCCACAGCTTCTGAATAAATGTAAGGTTTGTTGTTTACTGTTAATAAAATGTTGCTGTATCTCACTGTAACTGGTTATTTCTTTTTCAGACGCCTGTGATTTGACCTTTGACATCAACACTGCCAATGAATACCTCATCCTGTCTGAGTGTAACAGGACAGTTAGTCGAATGGAGGAAAAGCAGAAGTATCCTGATCACCCAGAAAGGTTTGAATATGAGGGTCAGGTGATGTGCAGAGAAGCTCTGACTGGACGCCATTACTGGGAGATGGAGTGGACAGCTGTCATCAACATGGGTGTAGCATTTAAGGAGGTTAAGAGGAAAGGATGGGACTCGCAACTGGACTGGAGCGATAAGACATGGATGTTGCTAAACGATTCATCTAATGGTTTTACATTTAGCCATGGACTTCAGAGGGTCTTTATTCCAATCCCCTATATTGATGTAAAAGCATTCCTGGCCAGAACCAGGAGAGTTGGACTGTTTCTGGACTGGCCAGCTGGTACTCTGTGTTTTTACTGGGTGTCTGATGACACCAGGACTCTGCTTCACACCTTCCACTCAACTTTTACTGAGCCAGTTTACCCTTCTTTTGACGTTCTTGCTGGTTCTTTGACTCTGCTGACTGTTGAGAAACTGGAGACGGACCATGTGAGTGATTCTTGTTGTGTTATTGAACCTGAACTGCAGCTGAGCATCTCTGAGACGTTTCTTTACTTTGACATTCTTGTGTTCAAGGTTCCCTTGGGCTTCACACCTGAGATGAGCAGAGAGAGGATCGGTGTCTCTTACAGGTGAGATGAGCACTTTTAAGGTATTCTTGCAGGTCTTCATCAAATTTACTGTTTTCAGTCATTTTTAACTTGGAGCACTGGAACAGAGAAAGAGGTTTTTGATTTTGTAAAATCTAGACATCCCAGGACAATCACTTATCGTGTGCAGCTTTAGTAATTTGGGTTTACAGTGTAGGTTTCCAATTGGGCCAGATTTTTTCCATTTCCAGATGATGGATTGAACAGCAGGATATTAAATTCTTGGGAAACCTCAGCTTGCTTTAAACTCCCTGACAAACTCAGAAATGGTTCGGCTGCAGAGAAAACTTCTAACTTGAACTTTGTCATTCTGTTCCAGCGTTGGACTAAATGCCTGGTTTGCTACAGGCAGCCTGAGTTGGTCCCACCGCTGTAGGTCAGAAACAGATCCTGATATAAAGAAACAGTACCGCGACTGTCACAGTGAGTCGGAGCTTTAACTCCCATCTCTGGCAGAACTTTGAACACATTCCAGGAGAGGTAGGGGACATTGAGTCTGAGTGGACCATGTTCTGTGCCTCTATTGTCGTAGCAACTTATCGGAGCAGTGGCCATAAGGTTGTCAGTGCCTGTCGACCCTTGAACCCGCTGGTGGACACCTTCGGTGAGGGAAGCTGTCAGACTGAAGAAGGAGTCCTATCGGGCCTTTTTGGCCTGTGGGACTCCAGATGCAGCTGATGGGTACCGGTGGGCAAAGCGGCATGAGGCTCGTTTGGTCGCTGAGGCAAAAACTTGGGCTTGGGAGGAGTTTGGAGAGGCCATGGAGAAAGACTTCCGCACGGCTTCGAGGCGATTCTGGCCCACCATCCGGCGTCTCAGGAGGGGGAAGCAGTGCAGCACCAACACTATTTATAGTGGGGATGGTGTGCTGCTGACCTCAACTAGGGACGTTGTGGGCCAGTGGGTGGAATACTTCAAAGACCTCCTCAATCCCACCAACATGCCTTCTGTTGAGGAAGCTGAGCCTGGGGACTCTGGATTGGGCTCTCCAATCTCTGGGGACGAGGTCGCCGAGGTGGTCAAAAAGCTCCTCGGTGGCAGGGCCCCGGGGTGGCAGGGGCCATCCCGGGGCCCCTGCCATGTAACTATGTTACAGAGTAAACATAATAAAAACATGCTTTATCTGTGGTATTGTTCATTAAGATGGCACATTTCTAATGTATTAAAATTAAATACGATCAGTTCACTTAATGATATTGTATTAGGGATAAAGTAATGCATTCAGCAAGTACTTTTACTTTTAATACTTAAGTATTTTTAAAAGCCAGTACTTTTTTACTTTTACTTAAGTAAAATGTTAATGTGGTACTTTTACTTTTACTTGAGTACATTTTTGTCTGTATATTTGTACTTTTACTTAAGTACATTTTTTGAGTACTTTCTCCACCACTGGTGAAGGGTTGTGTTGGCTGACGCGCCTCTGCAATATCGCATGGACATCAGGGGCAGTTCCTCTGGATTGGCAGACTGGGGTGGTGGTCCCCCTGTTCAAAAAGGGGGACCGGAGGATGTGCTCCAATTACAGGGGGGTCACACTCTTAAGCCTCCCTGGTAAGGTCTATTCAGGTGATCCTGGAGAGGAGGGTCCATCGGATAGTCGACCCTCGGATTCAGGAAGAGCAGTGTGGTTCTGGTTCTGGTCGTGGAACACTGGACCAGCTCTACACCCTCAGCAGGGTCCTGGAGGGTTCTGGGGAGTTCGCCCAACCGGTCTACATGTGTTTTGAGGGGATCCGTTTTGGTGGCCTTAGGATCGCATCTCTGCTTTCTGCGGATGATGTGGTCCTGTTGGCTTCATCAAGCCATGATCTGCAGCTCTCACTGGAGCGGTTCGCAGCCAAGTGTGAAGCAGCCAGGATGAGGATCAGTGCTTCCAAATCTGAGGCCATGGTCTTGAACCGGAAAAGGATAGAGAGCCTTCTCTGGGTCAGGGGGGTCGTCCTGCCCCAAGTGGAGGAGTTTAAGTATCTGGGGATCTCTTTCATGAATGAGGGAAGAAGGGAGCGGGAGATCGAGAGGCGGATTGGCGCAGCATCTGCCGTGAAGCCGGCGCTGTACAGGTCCGTCGTGGTGAAGAGAGAGCTGAGTCAAAAAGCAAAGCTCTCGATTTACCGGTTGATCTACGTTCCCACCCTCATCTATGGTCATGAGCTTTGGGTCATGACCGAAAGAACGAGATCACGGATACAAGCGGCCGAAATGGGTTTCCTCCGCAGGGTGGCTGGGCTCTCCCTTAGAGAGAGAAGCTTGGTCATCCAGGAGGGACTCAGAGTAGAGCCGCTGCTCCTCCACGCCAAGAGGAGCCAGTTGAGGCTCGGCCATCTGGTCAGGATGCCTCCTGGACGCCTCCCTGGTGAGGTGTTCAGGTCCCACCGGGAGGAGGGGGAGACCCAGGACACACTGGAGGGACGATGTTTCTTGGCTGGCCTGGGAACGGCTTGGGGTTCCTGGAGGAGCTGGAAGAAGTGGCTGGGGAGATGGAAGCCTGGGCCTCCCTTCTTAAGCTCCTAACCCCACGACCCGACCCCGGATAAGATGGATGGATGGATTCTGACTGAAATATGCCACACTTTATGGAAGAATGGCTGATGGTCTGATTAAGGAACATGCATAATGTATTTAATTATGAACTTGCATATTTGATGTCAAGCTGGAGGTCTTATGACCATTTCTTCTCTCCAGACTCAGATTTCATGGCTTGTGCTCTTAGAACCAATAAATATTGTTACAACTTCTACTTCTGTTTCAGCATCTGGGACAAATACGAAATAGAGTTTACCCTAATATGTGCTCTTCATTTATTTGTATTTAGCAAATGTGTTGCATTTTTAACACCCAGATATTTCTGAAGTTGAATCCCATTTGTAACTTTTGGGTCTTTTTCAGCTTCAAGTTTCCTGGTTCGGGTCTGTTCCAGTGTTCTCTGACTGGTCTGGTGTTCAGAGTGACCCGGGAGGCGGAGCTGACGTACAGGACTCAGATCTGGGACGAGATGCTGCTGCTGACGGCAAACAAGCAGCCAGGCGGACCTTTGTTCAGCATTGAATGTCCTCAGGACTGCATCCGAGAGCTGCAGCTGCCACACTGCCGGCCTGAAGCAGGTAAACCAGATCTGCTCTGATCAACCAAGTCCGGTTCCTCTGGTTCCTCCAGTTCCTCTGGTTCCTCCGGTTCCTCTGGTTCCTCCAGTTCCTCTGGTTCCTTTGGTTCCTCTGGTTCCTCCGGTTCCTCCGGTTCCTCTGGTTCCTCCGGTTCCTCTGGTTCCTCTGGTTCCTCTGGTTCCTCTGGTTTCTCTGGTTTCTCCGGTTCCTCTGGTTCCTCCAGTTCCTCTGGTTTCTCCAGTTCCTCTGGTTCCTCCAGTTCCTCTGGTTCCTCTGGTTTCTCTGGTTCCTCCAGTTCCTCCGGTTCCTCTGGTTCCTCCGGTTCCTCTGGTTCCTCTGGTTCCTCCAGTTCCTCTGGTTCCTCCAGTTCCTCTGGTTCCTCTGGTTTCTCTGGTTCCTCCAGTTCCTCCGGTTCCTCTGGTTCCTCCGGTTCCTCTGGTTCCTCTGGTTCCTCCAGTTTCTCTGGTTTCTCTGGTTCCTCCAGTTCCTCCGGTTCCTCTGGTTCCTCCAGTTCCTCTGGTTC
>NW_006800866.1:73629-77059 GCF_000485575.1 Poecilia formosa | reverse complement strand
TGACGTAGTTAAACCCAAGATGAAATCATACTGTTGACCTTATCATAACCTTTTCTGTTAATGATTATACAAATCTAGAGCTGACGAAATGCACATTTTGGTAGTTACCTGCTTTTATCACTGACCTATTCCAGCTGTATGAGCTGGAATATGTCAAAATTGGAATCTGGAACTTGATTCATCAGGGTCCATTCAAGTAGTGACCAAGCAACCATTCATCTTATAATTTGGTGATAAACTACTGAGCCTGCTAAGAGGCACAGGCTGAAAGCAAAAGGGATGACAACAACTAATAACAGCCATTTAATGGGTTGATGATATTTGAAACCATGTCTCCTGTCCCTGGATTTTCCATAAACTGAACACCCATTTTCACTACTTTGCAGGTCTGCTTTCCCCCCACACCTAATTCTACACTTTCTTCTTCCTCTTTCTTCATCTGCTTACCTGAGATAAAATCCTGATTCATGTTCACCAAGATTCATTCAATTTCCTAAAGTAAACAGTGAAAAAACCCAGAGAATTTTCCTTGCTGGTACTAAATTTACACTATCCAAAGTTGGCAGTTCTTTCATTTTTATCAACAGCTCCCGTTTCCTTTGCCCCTCAAGTTAACGGTTGTCATTTTAGGTCCACATCAGTAAAATCATCCTATACATTTTCACTTCTGCAATATAGACTCCTCCGCCTTTCCTTAGAGCCTTTTACCACTTCTGTTCATGTTCACAGCCCTGTCACCTCTTGCATCAATTACTATAACTCTCTCCTCCTAGTTATAGTAATTGATGGAATTACTATAACTAATTCCATCAATTAGTTATAGTAATTGATGGAATTACTATAACTAAGATAACACAATAAGACCTCACAGCTTATTGTGAGGTCTTCCTCACAATAAGCTTAAGATGGTTCAAAATCCAGCAGCTACATTATAACCAAAACCTCCTCTTCCCACCACATCACACCTGCCCACCTGTCCGTCAGCAGCCGCACTGGCTTCCAGATAAATCAAAAATAGAATTCAAAATTCTCTTCTCCAAAGGCATTCACAACCTCACACTTCTTTTTCAGTCAGATCCCCTGCACATTTCCACCCTCTCTTGTTCCCTTAAATCAACCTCCTCCATCCACCTCACAGTGTTTTCCATTCATCTCAGCACCATAAAGAGTAAGGCATTTAGTCTCAGATTCCCAAACTTGGATCTCCTCCCTTCCTAATATTGTTTCTCTACCTCTGTTTAAATCAAGACTCAAAACCCACTTCTTTAAGAAATAATACACTTTGTAATGTTATAGCATTCTCTTGTATTTTATTGTGCAGGGTTGTTATTATTATAGTTGATGTTATTATTATTATTACTGTTATTATTGTTGTTGTAAAATCTAGCATATTCACTTTGATGCTGAACCTCAGCTGTTAAGCGTGAAAGCAGAGGGCTGATGAGGTTTGCTTTGCAGTCTCCAGACCTGAGCACCTTGCAGTTATTGAGTTGACTATGTAGTGCTTGAGTATTCTAGAATCAAATTTAGGCCATTTTCTGACTGGAGGAGAATGGATGAATTAGGATGATGGAAGCAATGTAGCAATATAGTACAAAAGAGAGTAGGTCAGACATCTTCATTACTGATGAAAGACAATAAAGTCAGAGAAATTGATTTCGAGTTACTGCGGCTGAAGGAGATTCCAGAAGCCTTTCAACGACTATGTGTACTTAATTTTTCACCCACAGCTTTCCTGTTTCAGCTGTATATGTGTTTAATACATAACACCATTGTAGGATTTGTTGAGTGTTTTTATATCTAACTTGAGATGAGATTTAAAATGCAGATCTCTTTATGATGTCCAGAACACACCAGGATTGAAAAGAGCTATTTTTTTCAGTTTGTGACATTTACCAGCTTGTAAAAAAATTAAATAATGAACTTTGGTTTTTGAAACTGCTGAAAATAAATTTCAATACTACACTTTACTAAAATTACATTTTTTAAAATGCTAATATGTATAATGAAACCGTAACAGTTGGTGACCTATCTATCCTATCAAAACTTGGCCTCACCAGACTATCTGAAATTTCCTTTTGTTGTTTGATTTGATGTTCTAATGCTGCATGTTTCATTTCTAATATGTTTTATTACACATTTTCTTTCCAAACCAAGAGTGTGAAAAACCTTCTGACCATAACTGCTCCATCAACACATGCTATGCCATTATGCAGGCAAAAGCATTCATTAGGATGCCCATTAAAGTTTAAAAGCAAGATTACTCACCATCTCCTAGACGTGAATTCTGACCAGGATTTTATAGGGAGACAGTTGTTTTTCATCATAGGCTTGTGAGGTGTTGTCTTGCGCTGCTAAAATGCTGTGAGAGTTGAAAGAAAAACTTTTTTTTTCTTGTAAGGGGTGAAACATAGGTCATTGACAAGAGTGTCCTCTGTGGTGCTTCTCAGAGTACAAGAAGTCCTGGCAGCCTTTCCAAAGGGACCGGCAGGCCTAAAGACAACGTGAAAGGCTTGCATACAGCCTGGGATGAGGAAAGCAATCAAACTGTCACCATGATCATAAAATAGCCGCTGCAGAGGCAAAAGGATGGCACTCGGTCTCTGATAACTGTGTCTGTCTTCCCTCTAAGTTAGATGAAGGAGGGAACCATCCTCCATCCAGCACTTTGTTGTCTATGTTGACATGCTGTCTGCAGTTTGAAACAATCAACTTTTGATGACAACCTGGAGCTTCTGTGCTTTGTTTTACTTTTAAGATTACTTCTCTTTAACCATAGTTATGGAGGAATAATGTTATCAATACTACTGTTAATCCCTAAGATAGTAGTATCAGTAATATTAATAAACAGAGAGAATATTCTGAAGAGGTCTATTCTGAAGGAACCCAATGTTCCTTTGATGCATTCTGGTTCTACCCAAAGGTATCCAGTAAGGGTCGAGTGCCAAAGACATGCTTGATCCAGCTGCATTAATCCCTTGGGAAAATCTCCTCCTTAATGGGAAACAGATGTTTCCACACATCTATGAACCTAACTTATGTTGTCTGGGACTTAAGCTCCATGTACGAGGAGTGATTTGGTGATCTTAATAAATGTCCTAGCTACAGTTGAATATTATGTGGGTTGGGGGTTACAGATAGCTTGTAGTCAGGCCTTGGTTTTTGCCTTCAAAAACCAAGGTGGTGTGTTGCCTTCAACACACCACCTACAGAACATTATTTTGAGGCCAAGTGCCATCCAAACAAATGCAATGCATGCCAATTTTTAACAATTGTTATATTGAGTCAAGAAATAATCAGAAGTGTTCATGCTAATTTGGGGCACTACTTTCAGCAATTAAAAATGAGTTTATTCAGGAGATTTTGTGGTTTTCTCACTACTTTAATGACTAATCTTGGCAATATTTAATTACTAATCTTGGCAATATTT
>NW_006800866.1:71245-72757 GCF_000485575.1 Poecilia formosa | reverse complement strand
AAGAAGAATTTTATTGTGAGGTTAATCTCAAAGTATTCTCAGATGTCAGATTTTCCTCTTGCTGGCTCCATTTCAGACAATCAAGTTTATTTGTGTAGCACGTTTCAGCAACAATGCAGTTCAAAGAGATTTACATCATAAAATCACAATACAGTTGTTAAAAAACAACATAATCTACAAATGAGAAAACCAGTAACAAACAATACATTTTGATGAGTGCCATGAATACACATCAAATATGTTGGTCAATGTTCATTTTATTAGGCCACTGAAGACAAATATCATCCTCTGATGCGTGACCAAATGGACAACAACCCATGACACAGCAAGGCTCATCGCGCTTTTATTTTGAAAACCTACACGCAAAATGAAGCAGTCACGTGACCCATGCAATGCGAGGCTTCGTTTGTTGCCAGTCACGTGGTTTTCAGCAAGCCAACACAAGCCTCGAAGCAGGGCTTCATCGGCCACGCCCCCTTTTTACTCGGTACAAGGATCGAAGCCTGGATTCAGATAGCCCATCACTAATGAGTGTTGTGTTCGGGAGCTAGCATGCTAGCACTAGCCTTCCCAGCTCGTTGAGTTGGTTATACACCGATCTAAATATAGCACATTCAAACTGAAATGTTTACAGTGGTGGAGAAAGTACTCAAGAAATGTACTTAAGTAAAAGTACAAATAAACAGACAAAAATATACTCAAGTAAAAGTAAAACTACCACATTAACATTTTACTTAAGTAAAAGTAAAAAAGTACTTGCTTTTAAAAATACTTAAGTATTAAAAGTAAAAGTACTTGCTGAATAATACCTAATCGCTAATATCATTAAGTGAACTGATCGTATTTAATTTTAATACATTAGAAATGTGCCATTTTAATGAACAATGTCACAGATAAAGCATGTTTTCACTGTGTTTACTCTGTAACATAGTTTAGACTTAGATATTAGATTCTATGCATCATAATTTCAGGGATGGAAACATCTTGTCTCCTTGTCTCCTGTCCTAACATACCATGAACTTCTTTTTTTTTTTTTTTTTGCCACGAGTGGCTTTTATTTTGAAAAAAATCCAACTGGCAGGCGAGGACATGGAAGTCCTATAGGACTTAGTAAAGATCCGGCCAGAAGAATCGGATCGTTCCTGAATGTCATATCACTATATTGCACTTTAGTCTCAGAGTTGTCCCATATTTGCGACACCTCAGTCACCACTCACCACACAATAATTCAGCGCATGAGTGACAACTATTTTTCATCGCTGATGCAACATGTGTCTCAGTACAGCTAGCTTTGCTAGCATCACGTCCACAGATCTAACCTTTCTTTAAGCTTTCCTTTCAAGTGACGCTAAAAGTTGGATGAAGTCCCACCGTGAAAGCGAAGCGCTGCTGGTTTTACATGTCGCCATATCTTATGGTTTATGCAGCTATTATATTAGCTTTCCTTTCAAGTGACGCTAAAAGTTGGATGAAGTCCCACCGTGAAAGCGAAGCGCTGCTGGTTTTACATGT
>NW_006800866.1:65014-70129 GCF_000485575.1 Poecilia formosa | reverse complement strand
GAGGGAACGCAAAAGTATTGCGAGGGAACGCAAAAGAAAAAAAATTCCCCATGTCCCCTGGGGGCTCCGTAATTTAGCATTGTCTGAGAAAGAAATTATTCATCAGAGCCTTTCATGAAATTTGTCATACCTCTCACACCTTCCCCCATACAGGTCTCCTGCTAGCATGCACTTGTACACCAGCTCAGTAGGTGATCTTGTTTTTACAACTGTTTTTATATATAAAAGAACATAAAACAAAAATAATTTATCTTGGTTTTAGAATTCTTCTGAGTTGAAGCTGGATGTTTACAGATTGTCTGGATTGCAGGATCCATTACTTTCCAATGGCATCATTCATCCAGGGGGATTTATAGGCACACCTCACCTTTTGTTCTAAGACATTGTTCCTTCAATACCAAAAAGCAGGGCCCCTGAGAGAGAATCAGCTCTCTTGAGCCTCAGCCAGCGTTAGATCAGATGATTGATGGATGCAAGATCGTGCTTGGAATATGAATTACATGTTTTTATTCTGGCTCCCCATGGGAAATACTGGGATGCTGACTTTCATGAGGGACAGAGGATTTTCCTCAGTGCAGAACATTGACACATTAGAAGAAACTTGCAGATTTGAGATTACATGGTAATGAGATTACATTAGTGGTTTGCTATTAAATTGTATATTGTATTGTTGAAACTTAATCAAATTATAATCAGCTATTCATTCTTTGAAAAAGTTAATTTTTGTTGTCTTTACTCTGGTTTGGTTTATTGTAACCATTCCTATCACCTAATGGTAATGATGAACTTAACACCATTAAGTTCAAATCAATTTCAGAAATGTTAAATTTTACAAATTTAAAAGATCATTTGCTCAACAAGAAATATGGATTTTTTTCCAAAAAAAAATAAATAAATAAATAACTGGAAGATCAGGTTAGGGATCATCAGGAACATCCAAGAGTGTTCTTGAAAAATCAACACCATCTTAGAAGTAGATAAAATTGTGTTAGCACAAGAAAAGAGCGAGCACAACACTGCCCAGAAAAACAATTTTACAGAAAATATAAAGCTGGAAAGCAAAAGAGTGCTGGAAAAAGATTTCATCTTTCATTCACATCTTTGAATTAAACTTTTTTTCAAAGATTTTAACATGAGGAAAATTAACAACATGGAGGGGACTCTGCAGTGACTCCACCGAGGAGTCCACTCTGCTCATGGCAGAACTTTGTTTTGATTAGAAAGGCAGCCTTGTGGCCAATCATATGTGAGGATATCGGATCATACCATTATGTTAGAACAGAGACAGAACAGTCAGGTGAGTACATCCCCTCAGTGGTGTACTGAGGGGATGTAAACACAGTTATACTGTAGTTTTGGTGTTGTTAAACACCAAAACTATAACTGACATCAGTAAAAGAGAAGCAGCATCTGGCTGAAAATTAAAGATATCAATAATAAATTATTATTAAGGGTAGATTTGTTTGTTTTTGTTAAAAACAAAAAGTTTGTTTAAAATATACAAAGAATGTCTGCTTTCGTAACAGAACAAATAAAAAAAGGAAGTATAAGGCTTCTCCTACAATGAACATTGAATGCAACAGGATTTATAATAGAAAAAAATCCCATTTTCCATGCCCCATATATTAACATATGGGGCTGCAGATGATCATAAACTAAGAGCCGATTGGGAGTCGAGCCACAAGAACTGGTTCTGTGAAATGAGAGAAAATTCCCATCATTACATCGTTGATCATATACTCTAAGTGTCACTGACACAATAAAAATCACTTACATGATTTAAAAAAGATGAACTACTGTGATTTCATTCTGTGTAAAGCTTTTACTAATAAATATTTTTCACAGAAATGTTGCTGTTTTCGTCTGGGTCAGGATTAAGGGTTAAGGTTAGTTCATTTCTTTAAATCATGTAAATACCTTTCTTGTGTCAGTGATACTTTAAGCCTCCCACCAGACTGATAAACTGTTGACATTTTTTCTGAAGGCCTCAGACAGCACTTCAATCCTGCTACAATGCTCACCCTCACTTCAGCAGTTCAGAGCACATCAAATTTAATCTCTCAAGTGTAAAAAGGGCAAACCTCCTTCAGAAAGCTGAGTAACGATGTTCTCTTCATGGGCACTTTAGTAATTTCAGTCATTCAATTACAATAAATGCTAGAGGGTCCTGGTTTATTTCTCAGTAGAAGGTCAAAGGGTCTTTTTTTACTTTTTAGAGTTTATTTGTATTGCTAGATGTTCTTCAGTTTTGAAAAATTTTATAATAAACATCCATATGCACTAATATGTTAGAAAAGAATCAATATTGTATATGCATTGCTTACGTTCCTTCCACGTCCATTGTTATAGCTTTTTGGATTTACTTACCTCCACCATTGTGCACTCGAGAATACATTTTCAAATGTGGACAGGCATCGTCACACTGGGTTTTGCGCCTTGATAATATACTTGCAGACACACAGTGTGTTAATATGTGGGCTTTCCCTGCTGTAAAGTCACCAACCGTGTCACACTATGAGACAGAGCCCCGTTTTATTTTCACCACTCCCTCCTTCAGATTTTCGAATTAGCCCTCCACTTACCTGCTGTGTGGACGATCCAGCCGGGATGGAAGAGAGGAGAAAATAATATGATAGGCTTCTTCCTATACTGCCCAGCTTGGCTGGTGGAGAGACTTGTCAGGCCAGTCAATAATGTGTAAAAGCCCTATTTAGCACTGACATGCCTGGGAGACAGGGCCTCCAGAGCGAATGGAGTAAAGCGGAAGCAGGAGGAGAGAGGGTCTTTCTGAGATGCTTGCCTCTGACAGAGATGAATAGTCTAGGCTTCACAGCCGTCAAGGACAAAAGGACAGAGAGACTAGTTGGCTTCCTCCATCCAACCGCCCACCCACTCAGAACCAGCATTTTCACTCACAAGATCCTGAACGAAGGTGAAAATGAAATTACTTCAGAGGGGAACGCTTGTACAGGAAGAGCAGAATAAGCTGAGGGAGGGGTGAAGGGGTGCGAGGAGAGGCAGACCATTTTGCTGATCAAGTTGTGTGGTGTTTTGTGACACTGTGCATTCTGTCAGAGTGGCTGAATAATGCATGGCAAGCATAGACCTGTCAATAACAAACATGAATATACTAGTGGCTAATGGGCAAGGAAGTGTTGAGTGACATGAGCTGCTTTCTTTGATCTTTAACCCCAATGAAAGACAGGGGACCTTTACTGTCGGAAATTAGTTGCATGTAGAGCTATAAACCAGTACTGATAGAGCTCTAGTGAATGTGCCTTCCTACTCCCTAAAAACACAGCAAAGGGACACCTGTTTAATCCCAATTTTTTTTCCTGCAAAATAAGTGCATGCATTTCAATCCTTGGACTTCCCTAACTCATGACTTTTATGAATTATTACATTTTATGTTGGTTACGTTAGTGAAAATGTAGATTTTATACTTGGCAACAATGGTTGCCGGTGGGAAACTGCATAGTCTAAATAACACAAATATCGCCTATTTATACATATAAAAAATAAGAAAAATTATGACATGTATAGCCTATTATAACAAAGAATGGTTTCAAGAGTGTTCAGAAATATTTTAGATGCATAAAAATTCAATACTACATCCTGCAGCTGTCATTGTCTCAATGTGCCAAGTGACCTTTGACGTCATTTGGTTATTTAATCAGAGGCAAAATCAGGTAAAAAAACTAGTATGAACAAATTTGCATCTGAAAGGAAATTCTCCCTGTTCCACCAGACCAAGAACTACATCTAGGCTCTGTCCTAAACTAGTTTCAGGCGTAGCATCATCTTGTAGTAATAATTCAGTGCACAGGCCACACTTTATGTAAAGAGTCGCCTTTTGGGGGTTGGGGGTTAGAGAAGGGAGGATTTCAACTGTGGGAATAACAGTGATGTAGAAGACATCATTTTGAGGTTCCTTCAGGTCTAGAAGATCTAAAATATCTGATAGTTTTAGGCTGTATGGGAACAGTAAGGCATATAGAATAAACAGCAAACCAATGAACACATAGCATAGTGCTGTCTATGTAATATGCTATCGGCAACAATTGCTGCCATGCTTACATTCACTCTTCTTATGATCAAAAGATGAACGAAGGGATACAATTTTCTTTATATATCAGTAGAAGACACTTGAAATAACATCTGTTCAAAATATTTTATTTATATTTGTTTATTTAAATATTTGGTAACATTTTATTTGAAGGAGTGTGCATAAGACTGACATGACACTGTCATAAACATGACATAACACCTGTCATGACCATAAAGAAGTCTTTATGAATGTTTATGACAGTTGTCATGAAGTGTCATTCGGTAAATAATGACACTTTTAATGCAAAGTTGCTCTAAAAGTTGCATTGAAAGCCCATTAAAAGTGCCAACTTTGCATGATTTTGTAAATTATGATAATTTAATGCAAACTTGACATTTGTACCTTGAGGGGCACACACGCACGCACGCACGCACGCACGCACACACACACATTGAGCTATACAGGTAAGTCACCAGTCTTCCACCCGGGAGACCCGGGTTCGAATCCAGGCTGGGGCACAAAGTTACAACAGTGAAATTGAGCTATCCAATGTGGGTCCTTAGGCAAGACCCTTGGAGCTATATAGCCTACCTCATACCATGAGAGACATTGACATTGAGTTGCTGAGCCAGCAAATGTATATGGAGTTACAACAACAGGACAATTTTAAAGGTTTTGTTAAAATCATTGTGGACACTACTAACATCAGAATGGACGCAATGATACGAGAACTACAGGACATTAAAACCAGCCTGCCATTTACACAGAAAGACATTGACGATATTAAAGTAGAAAGTGCTAAGCACAAGGACCGAAGTGACACGGTGCAGTCAGACATATTTAAAGTATGTGAGGGTATGATGACTATCACTGATAAAATGGAGTACCTTGAGGGACAATCAAGGAGAAACAATCTGGTTTTTGATGGAATTACTGAATCACCAAATGAGACTTGGGCTGAGACTGAGGAGAAAGTGAAAATTATTTTAAATAAAAAGCCAAACTTTCAACATAAGGTTGATTTTCATAGAGCTCACCGCACCGGTAAACATAGAGGAGACAGACCC
>NW_006800866.1:51999-53111 GCF_000485575.1 Poecilia formosa | reverse complement strand
TAATACTAATTGTTATTTTTCTGCTTGTGTGTTGTGTGATCCCTATCATGAGGAAATGGATTGTGGGGACTGTATACAGATGGATGACCAAGGACGGTAAACATCAGACGGACTAAGCACAAGGCCGCCCGGACCAGTGAACCTATGACCGGTTCGAAGGACTGCTGAGCTCAAGGACAACTGATGCCTGAATTAAAAGGGCTTATGGAATGTTGAACGATCTAAAAGGTTCAAGGGAAATGAAGTCAACCTTGGGTTGGAATAAACGGACTCATGGAAAGACACTGTTTGCATACACCATTACACATACTTATTACACATATTATATACACTTTATATACAATACAACACGGGTGGCCCACACATAGTTAACACACTAGGAACACGTGTGAATGAGCATGAATGTGTGAGACAGTATGAACAAGAATGTGAGTATGAATGATAATGTAAGAGAGCGAGGATGAGCACAAGCATTAAGCGACCAATACTTTGATCATTATGGTTAGCATTTAAATCACACAGTAGCTCTGATTATGTGTGTGTTATGGACACTTCTTCATAATTGTCATCAAGATTATGTATCAATGTTGAAGTATTATCGTTACCATGTATATCCATGATTTTGGTCACTGTGGATCCATGATTGTGTTACATTTGTGCCAGATTATGGAATACTGGTGGTCGCCCATGGCGAGCGGGGGCCATAAGGTAGTTTTTTCCCTGGAAAGCAACAAAAGGCCAACAGGGTTTTTCGACCTTATACAAATGGAAGAACAATCATGGAAGCAATAACCAAGCAATGTTTAATCAATGCATTGGAATTGTTGTATTAGTTACAGTAACTCATGAAACAATGTTGCCCCCACTATTCATTTTATTTCACTTTTAAGTGACCTTTATATATATATTTCTAAGGTTTATATACAGAGTTGTACTCACAGGTAAATATGTAAACTTAGTATAGCAATTAACCAAACAACTGCTAAGGTTAATTAGGATTCCACTTGAAAGCGGAATAGGGGGGATTATGTAAGAGCGGAAATACTATCTAAGGAGTTGTTTGGCGGAAAAAGACCCTGGCGCCTCGGCGAATACTTTGGCTTCGCACTAGG
>NW_006800866.1:50332-51220 GCF_000485575.1 Poecilia formosa | reverse complement strand
CGACTGCAGTTTACTCCGAAATACTGCCTCCTAAATGAAACTAGTTAAGGAAATTAATAAGAGGGACAGAGAAAGGGACCTAAAACAAGGGCTGTCCACATGAGACAGGTACAGCAACAAAGCTAGCCAATGCAAATGCACTAAAAGGGTGGATAATCCCTTTATAAGGTGAGTGCAAAAGAGGAATCTTTGGTTGGATCTTTCAGGCAGCTTCGAGCCAAGATCGAGATGGACAAAGAACTCTGCAGCTGAAGAAGAGCCGGAGCCACAGAGCCGAAGACTGTTCTGCATATGGGGACCAACCTGTTAGCCCCGCAACATGTGGCTTCAAATTGCATTTCTCTCATCAGCTGGGATTGAGACCCCAAAGACAAAGACCAAGGCAAAGATGAAGATAAAGACAAAGGTAAAGAATAAAGGCAAAGAGGAAGAACTGGTGTGTTCCTTCCATGAGACCAGCCCTTCTACATCTCGAAGGACCAGAAAGATCGTGAGACGAAGAGAAAGGAGCTACAGAGCTGCAAGACAAGAAGGAGAGGACCGCTACACATATGAGGAAGTCACCCTGAGGCCCGAGATCTGCTGCTCTGACTCAGTACTCTTCCTGTACTGGGAGCCTCCTGCTGCTGCAACACCTTTTTCATCATCAGGCCAGTTCTGGGGTTCAAAATGCCAAACTCCGTCCATCTCTCTCAAAGTTTTCCTTTTTTAGTTCACAGTGTCAGCATTAGGGAAAGATAGACCAGATTATTGATTGATTATTGATTTTACTTGTTTGATTATCTCTGTTACTGATTTAAGCTGTACTAACCCTTGCAAAACTGCCTACTCAAAAAACAATTTGCCATTAAAAAATTTAAAAAGTGGTGGCGGAAATCCAGTAATTAA
>NW_006800866.1:28347-50322 GCF_000485575.1 Poecilia formosa | reverse complement strand
ACCCTCGAAAAACTGCCTTAATAATAAAATAATTAGCATTAAGAAAATCTAAAAGATGTTGTGGACATTCAGTTAATGAGTCACCTTAAAGTTCTTTGATGGTTGTAAAATAGCTATGAAGTTTGATTCTGGGAGGAGAAAGTGGAAAATGTTTTATAGGTTGCTTTTAGCCAAAACAACACCCTTGGGACTCGCCCAAGTCACTAAAACCAACCTGGTTCAGTAACAAGTGCAAGTTGTAATAAGAGAAAGAGCGACCATTAACAGGTGTGCTCTGTGGAACTAGCTGATTGTGGGCTGCTCGATCTGGCTAATTCACAGAGTGAAAAAGGGTGGGACATCTGGATGGAGGTCGTTAGAAACCAGGCTAGTCTTTCTCGTGCCCAGCTTAAACAGAATGCCCTCTATATTCTCATCTGTAGTAATACTCAGGAGTTAGAGGCTTCTAATATGGGTTAGACAGAGAGCTGGGAAGCACATCTCCCTCCTCTAAGAAGGGGATGTAGAGAGAGAGAAGAGGGGAAGGGGAATTGCGCAACAACAATGGCTAACTGGGTGTCCTTAGGCTTGAAAAGTGAAGCAGTGGTTCCATATGCTGCACTTAAACGGGCAGTGGGCTGCTGTTTTTGCATGGATAGTCAGGGAATAATTAGAAGATACACACTCTAAGACGACTGCAGTTTACTCCGAAATACTGCCTCCTAAATGAAACTAGTTAAGGAAATTAATAAGAGGGACAGAGAAAGGGACCAAAAGCAAGGGATGTCCACATCCTGCGTACACACACCTGACATACTGAAGGAAACGGAACTAAAACCAAGGGGTCTTTGAGCCCGCTTGTTCTAACACTTCCATATCTACACCACACAATAAAAACTTATTCAAGTTAATTGATTAGAGGAGCACAATCCCTACATAAAATTGGAATGTAAAACCTCTCCTTAAAAAAGATTGTTTCTTGCATTAAGACAGCATTTATTAAGCTTTGACAGATAAACAATTGGATAAACACATCAAAGTAATAATGAAAAAGCAACATTTTAACAATTGGCATATTATTGATATTTAATTTGCCTTAGGGATTAATAAAGGATATTTAATTTGAATAATAATAGAGAGTATAGGTACTCCCTTACATCAATCAAATTTTGACAGGTAGTGTTCTACGTGGGTGGTCCGGAAATGGGGGATGGGCAAGGTGGGTGGTCCGGAAATGGGGGATGGGCAAGGTGGGTGGCCCAGAAAATGGGATCCAGATGTTTGAGGTTCTAATTCGTAACAGATGGTAGGAGGTGTGGTCTGTAGTTTTACTAGTATAAATAGGGTGACAGAATACAGAGCTATACTCGCATTGTTTTTTTCCTCCCTACAGAAGACTCGAACAATGAATGGATTTGGAAATATTCATCCTCTTACTGAGGATCAAGGACCGTCCTCACCTGCACCTCCTCTCGTATATGAGATCCCGATATCCATCTATCCTGAATCGGCCGATGCAGATGCCGCCCGCCATGAGGAATCCCCCGCGACTACCGAGGCATCGGGTTCAGTCACCCCAGCGCCGAGGGGGATCACGATGAGTGGATCTTCTATTCTGTGCGAGACCCCTGTCTCAATCTTTGAGTACTCACCACGTCTGGAGGATGCGCCTAAGAAATCTACATTTTACGTGTGTCGAGTGCAGAGACCGGCGTTATTCGCAAAACTGAAACGAGAGTGGTCTTTGGAGCCGCATGGATTATGGGGGTCTTTTGGATACGTTTTTCAGTATGAAGTTGGAGAGCTCTACCTGTACCAACTGCATAAAGAGGAAGAACTAGCTCCGCTAACCGCTACATGCAGCCTTACTGTTAACGATTGGGCTGTGTTAAGGCTCGCGATCCCTTACTTCAATGATCCTGATGAATCAGATATGGAGCATCAAGATGAAGAAGAAAAAGAGTGCGATCACCTGTTCAGATCTCGTCCTGCAAAGCGCGCCAGAATAGTTTCAGTTGATGACGAAATAACAAAACCTAACAGAAGGCGGTGTTTGCCTACCGATGATGAAATAGCCAAGGGGACTATTCTGTTTAGCACAAAATGGGAATCGAGAAGTACTACAACCGGACGCTGGATTCTACAAGCAACCAGGTGAAAGAATGACAAACCTGCGCAGCCAGATCTGTTCGTGCTGGAAGCTATAAATCTAGATGTCGGCATATTCAGGACAATGCTGGTTCTGCCGTATGATTTCTGGACTCAGATAATGATGGAAATTGGAGATTACATCTCAAAGCTCTTTTGAGACTCTCGTTCTTGGTGCGAGATGTTGTCGGTGAAAAGAAAACTGGAGCTTCCTGTCTTCTCACTTCAGCACACCCTCTTCTGAGGATAACCCCGCCCCACGCTGGGGGTGTGGTTATTGAGGACACGCCCCTTAGCGTATATATATACCAGGCTGGTTTCCGGACTCATTGCTCATTTTTCTCTTCCCTGTCGACCTGCGAGAGAATGATCGGTTCACGCAGACCGGCAATGTGGGGTCCGTGCTGGGACGAATCCAGCCGTTCTACAGAGAGCCTGTTTTCTCCCGCATCTCCACCAGGTTACAACGCTCAACCATATCATCCGCCATCTCCGGTCCTGTACTCCTCTTCGACGTCTTCTTCTTCAGCGATGTCTCCAACCAATTTTTTAATGCCTACCATTCCGGATTATGGAACAGAGACCGCGCCATTTTACTCTGCCTCCCAACCGAGCGCATCGGAGGAGCTTGCTGCTCTGGTTAGCGGGTACTTTGGATCTCCTCAGCTGCGTGGTTACGCTTCAGAGACTGAGCCTCTCCACTCTACACCGCAGCCGTCCGCGACACAGCAAGCCGCTGACTATTCCGGATGTCCAACTTCACCGATTCAGCCCGCAGACGCTGCAGAGCAAGCCGGTGACCGGTCCGGATGTCCGCCGACACCTCCGCCTTCTCCAGCTTCATGCCAGGATGAAGTTGACGGGTGGCTGTCATCCGCGCTCATCAACACCGTCAAGACGGCGCTTCTTCACTTATTTAACATCACCTGCGTGAAACACCTCAAAGAAACCTGTCATGGATGTATAACTGACCATCCGAGCCGAAAACAACATCAATGTCTTGAAATGCCAGAAGAAGACTATTACCAGCTTCACTTTTACGGAATAACACAGCGACTTCTGAACCCGCGCTTCATTCCAGCCATTCAGAATCTGTTGAAGCAGTGAAACATAAAAGCGGAGGACCCGGTCGTCAAAATAATCGCAGAGACAGTTTTATGTGAACTGAAATCCTCATTCAGGTTCCAGGGAGCAATTAGTGAAATGTATGAAGGCATGACTACTAACTAAAACAGCTCCGTCGTGTTTCAGATTGCTACACCCAGCATGATGATTAAGTCTTCATGTTTTTAGTTTTTATTACAAATGTTTGTTTTTTTTAGTATTAGTTTTAACCACATTTATTGCTAATGTTTTGTAGTATTAGTTTTTAACTGCATTTTATTACAAATGTTTTTCGTATTAGTTTTAACCACATTTTATTGCTAATGTTTTGTAGTATTAGTTTTTAATCACATGTTATTACAAAACGTTTTAGATTTTGTATCTTCTTTTCTTAAACCAGTTTGAATTCCATTTTTATGAAATTAAAGAAAAATAAATTCTAAGTCTTCTTGTGTGATTTTCTCATTACTTGAATCAGTTTGAATTCCATTTTTCATGAAATTAAATAAAAATAAATAAATTTTGAGTCTTCTTGTGTGATTTTCTCATTACTTCAACCGCACTCATCAGAATAAGAGGGTATGGCTGAGAGGAAGTTATTAAACGAGGCGTATTACAGCCCGTCTCACCCCGGCAGCTTTGGAGGGGCTGAGAGGTTGCGCAGGGCTCTTCGGCGTGAAACCGGAAAGCAGATTGCGATTAAAAAAGTGCAAGACTTACATACACGCTGCATAAACCTGCAAGAATAAATTTTCCAAGGAACAGGGTTTTTGTGACAAGACCTTTCAAACAATATCAAGTGGATCTTTGTGACATGAAAAACTTGTCCGAACAAAATGATGGCTATAATTATTTAATAACTGTAATAGATGTATTTTCAAAAAGAGCATTTGTGCGTGCTTTAAAGAGGAAGAGCGCTGCTGAGGTAGTGAAGGCTTTTGAGTCGATTTTCAAAGACAGCCAGATTCCGAAAAAAATTCAGACGGATGCCGGCGCAGTTTTTTTAACAAACACTTTAAGGCTTTAATGGAGAAATACGGCATTGTGCATTTTGCCACAGCTAGCGAAACAAAAGCCTCAGTGATTGAGAGGTTCAATAGGACTTTGAAATCGCGTATGTGGAGATATTTTACTGGTCATAACACGCTCCGTTATGTAGACGTTTTGCAGGACTTGGTGAAAAATTATAATGACAGTTATCATTCCAGCATTAAAATAACTCCTTCAGAGGTGAATGAGAAAAATGCCTTTCAAGTATTCAAGAACCTGTACCTTAAACCGTCTAACAGCTATTGTAAATCATCCAGGAGTTTAAAGAAGGGGATCTTGTCAGAGTTTCCAGAGCACGCGGCATGTTTGAAAAACGGTATGAGCAGAGCTTTACCGACGAAGTATTTACAGTCGATGAAAAGATACTGCGATCTCCCCCTGTGTACAAACTCAAAGATTTGGACGGCGAAGCAATTCGGGGTACGTTTTACTCATACGAACTTCAAAAAGTGAAAATGTGTACAGATGTTTCAAGTCGAGAAAATTTTAAACGACGCACCATGAGAGGAATTAAGCAGGTCTTTGTACGATGGAAAAATTGGCCTGAGAAATTCAATAGCTGGATTAGACAAGATGAACTTCAAGATATATAAGCGGATCTGATATTACGTCTTACCAAAACAGCATTATGGAGCGCACCGTAGAGAATCACGGATTTTACGTTACTTTACCATCAAACGCCGGCCAAAGTACTTTTAAAGGGAATACGTCTTCAAGTTTCCACGTGAATCTAGCACAGCACATTAATTTAGAAGGATCGTGGCAAGTAGCTTTAACGGAGATTTCTTACCCGCACACTTGGCATAATGTTCCAAAAGAATCCGCGTTCTTTGAATGGAGGAAGAGGGGAGGTGAAAACATTTCTCGGGAGAATATCATGTCTGGATACTATGAGACAATAACGTCACTAAAAAAGGAGGTCGAGTCTCGTCTTAGAAAGATCAATTTTTTTTTTACACGACCGCTGTTGAAAACAGATTATTCTTTTTAGCAGATGACGATCGATATCAATTACGTTTTCACGCACCTGTCGCTTATGTTTTTGGCGCGGAGCCAGGGGAATGGATTACTTGCATTAGACATGAAAGCTTTCCTTACCCGATGGACAGGAAAGCAGGATTCTACCACTTTTATTGTTACAGCGACGTGATCGAACATCAATTAGTAGGAGATGCATATGCACCCCTGCTGCGCACGCTTGAAGTGGAAGGTAATTTCGGAGATATAATTACTCTGGCTTTTAATCCGCCGGACTATCTTCCTGTGGCTCGGAAACATATTGAATCAATTCAAGTCGAACTGAAATCAGACCAGAACGTTCCGATAAAATTTACCTATGGAAAGACAATCGTGAAATTACATTTTCGACCCGCAAAGTCGCAACGAAGTCTGAGATAATAACAGAATTATCTCTGATCAAAAACATTTATATAAAAAACGGCTGATGACAAGGTTATCATTCATAGAGCTCGACGCTACGACACGGAAGAGACTATTTTTTTTCTTTTGCTCAGCAGCACCGTATAAATCTGCGGTAACATGACGCCGGCAACTCTAAGGGATGACCCTCACCGGTTCGTCCATTATTATCATAACCAAGTAGGCGGAACTTTACCAGGGTTTTATGGATCCCCGACCATGTACGGGAGAGGTATCGGGTCAATATTTTCAAGATTATTCCGGTTTGTGTCACCACTGTTTAAATCAGGTTTTGCCCTGGCAAAGCCTCACTTAAAAAAAGCCGCAACAAACATCGCGACAGATGTGATAGGAAAAGCGATGAATAAAATATCCGGTTCTAATCAAGAAGGATCAGGAATTATGGTTCTGTCAAGAAGAGGGAGGAAACGCCCTCCTGGGGAGCGCGTACAGAATTCACAAAAACATAGAACGCTTAAAGAAATCAAAAGGGAGAAGCAAGGCTAAGGGAAGGAAGTCTGCTCCTAGCAGGGATATATTTCACTAACGCTAATTATTCATTTAAAAAAAAAGGCTCTTTTGCATCACAAATCAGCCGAATGCACCCTAGCAGAGTTGGATTTATTTTCAGCCCCTATGATGCAGTTATCGATAGAGGATAAGATTTACACAGAAATTTTACCGGTGTCGGCTCTGACCAGAGGCGGTACTATTGAGTTTGTGATTCCAGGCGGTGACAAATATCTGGACTTAAACGACACCTTGCTTCATCTATGCATCAAGATCACCAACGCAGACGGTAGCGATCTGGCTGCTGACACTGTAGTGGGGCTAATTAATTATCCTCTTAATACTATATTTTCACAATGTGACGTCACGCTGGGAGACCGTTTGATATCTCAGTCAAGCTCCACCCATCCTTACAGAGCGATGATCGAAACCCTGCTCAACTACTCTGAAGACACCCTAAAGAGTCAATTTAGCGCAGGTCATTTTTACAAAGACACAGCGGGAGCCATGGATTCTATCGTCATAAACAATGGTCCGAATGCAGGATTAAATAAAAGGGCCGCTTTCACCGCCGGATCCAGAGAACTTCACCTGTTAGGGGCGCTTCATGCTGATTTATTTTTCTGTGAGAGATCGCTGTTTAATTCAGTGGATTTGAGAATTAAATTAACAAGAGCCAGCAACGCATTTTGCCTGATGGGAGCCCGTGATTCTACATTTCAATTGAGAATTTTAGGAGCTTCTCTTTATATTAAAAAAGTTTCAGTTTCCCCCGCGGTCTGGCTAGGCCATGCTTCTGCTGTAATGCGAGGAAACGCCTTGTATCCGCTTTCCAGAGTTAACGTTAAAACATATTCTATGCCTGAAAATTCGAGGATGTATACTCAAGAGAACCTGTTTTTGGGAGCGATGCCAAAGTATATTGTGATAGGGATGGTGCATCACGAGGCCTTCACGGGGCGGAGAGACCTGTCGCCCTTCAACTTTAAACACATGGACGCAGAATACCTAGCGCTGTGCCAGGAAGGCAGACAAATCCCTGCCAAAGCTTTCCAGCCCCAATTCAATCACGGGATTTCGGTCAGAGAATTTTACAGCATATACTCTGCAACAGGCTGGCACTTAAAAGACCTTCCTCTATCCATCGACCGAGAGCAGTTCGATCAGGGGTTCGCGTTATTCGCATTTAACCTTTCCCCTGCAGAAGACGCCGATGCTCTCTCCCCCGTTTCTAACGGCATCTTAAGGTTGGAGATTCTGTTCAGAGAACCATTACCGCACACGACGACGTTGATTGTGTACGCCTGTTACGACTCGGTATTGGAAGTGAATTCAAGAAGACAAGTTTTGGTGGATTATTATTAATTATGAATAATCACCAGCTGGAGAGTCGCTGCACCATCTTATAGGGAATCGGTTCCACGGAGTCTGGGCGTGCGATCAGCTGTCTTTTCTCCCGCATAAATATGCAGGACCCGCCTATTTCGTCATAAATACACACCCCTCAGATCTGCCAGGGCAGCATTGGTTGGCTCTGACTTTGGAAGGAAACACAGCCTCCTTTTTTGATTCCTACGGGATTCCTCCGCAATCTGAATTTTATCCTGCTAGCATTGTAACATTTTTAAAAGAGAGATCCTCAGAAATAATGTACCATAATAAACAGCTGCAGGACACTATGTCGGTAACGTGCGGTCAGCATTGCGCATATTACTTGTGTAAAAGAGCCTCCGGTTTAACGCTGGAGCAAATAGTTTATTCATACCCGGGTGATGTGATAAAAAATGACATCATGGTTTCAAATTTTGTAAAACAATATCAGCGCTGTATAAAAAAACTAAAATATTGTTCTTTTAACCACGGTGCATGCTCCATGCGGATGTTTAAAGATTTTTACAAATTGTTTGCATGAAATTTTACTTTTTATTGTAATTTCTTATTATTTTGTGAAATATTTTTTGCTGTAATTTTGTGAGAAAAAACAAATGTACGCTTGAAATCAATTCAATAAATGTCTTTTATTTAAAAAATTGTATTTTCTGTCCAAAAAAAAAAAATAATAATAAAAAGTCTTAAGGGGAAAAATTAACCCATTTTGAAGGTCTTTTACGCTCCCTTTTCCCATTTGCGATTTCATCGTATCCGTCGAACGTTGGAGAAAGAATAATCTTTTTTTCTCTTCTCTGCGTTTTTTTACTACTCTCATGGACTAGCGGGTTATTCGCACCCTCTGTCTTTATACGCAGATACTGCTCGCGGGCTTGTGGGTTATTCACAGAAGATACTGGAATATTTAGTTCATGTAGAGTACTGAGGAAATCAGTCCATCCTGCAGGCTGGAGGCTTTGAGCTTTTCTTTTAAACAGAACCAGAAGGTTTTTGAGTAAATCAGTCAAATGGGATCCCTTGGTGATATTTCCTTTAAAAACAAATTCCCCTCTCCGCGTCCATCCATTATCACTCTTTGACAGTTTTTTCAAAATGTATTCAGCATTTTTCCGATCTCTTTCAGGAAACGCGTTCACAACTTCATATACAGTTTCATCCAATTTCTTTGGATTATGAACAGAATCATCTTCGCCGTTTCCAGGTTCAGACGCGATCACAGGACAGTCCTTAGCGTGCTGCATAGCATGCTGCACAGTTGCAGATAATTAAGGCTCTTCTAATTGACCTTGCTTGATTAAAGACAGATATCTTTGCAGCAATGCATCATATTTTTTAATTTTCTCGTATGAAGTTAGTCCTGGTTCATCCAATATCGCTCTCATTTTAGAATCCAAGTCCTCTTCAGCCGTTTCTCTGATACAAGCCTCCGGCTGATTCAAACGTTTGAACTGACGCGGTGAGATCAGATACATCTTTTGAGACATTTTTTTTATTTTTTATTTTGCGATAATTCCGCCCACCAGGTTTCCGATCAATGGAGCGAGAGCTGCTAAAATAGGGAGAATGAACCCTCCTCATTGGCTCTTAAGAGCAACCTGTTTACATTTCAAACCTGTTCGTTTGTCAGCCAGCAATCTGATGAGCTTCTTCTGTTTTTTCAGTTTCCGGTGTTGAGAAGGTGAAAGTTTTAAATTTCCTTTCAATATATTGAGACATACCTTGCACAGCGTTTTTAGAAAGTCGGGCGAGCAGTGATTGGGAATATCTTTACACTTCTGGGGCGTGGAATGATACAGAGCTTGAAGCAGGGGAGCATTTCGTTTTATTCTCGCTGACATGGTTTTTACTTTGTTTTAGGTATATAAACAACAGGCCACTCTTTAGGCAGTATACCTGACCTCATTCGGAAATGTTCTGGACAGGTTGGTGTCAGGTCAAGAATTAAATAACCGTGAGGTTCTCTGGTAGCGTCTTCAAAACTGTCTAAGAAAAGAGCCTTAGCCGTCGGGAAGATTTGACGAGCTAATATATTTATTTGTAATCTGTCTCTCAGGTTCTTAAACAACACCATATAATTACTGTTCAGACTTATAGTATGACTGTACTTACCCTGATGAAATACATTCTGCGTCAACATTATTACGCTCCAATTTCTGTGATGTCTGAATTCTGTGAATAATTTTACCACTTCAGGATGGTCCGAGGCTTGAAAGATGACATCGTCCAGAATTATTAAAATGCTTTTATTCACTGGAAACAAGTCTTCATCCTCAAAAGAGTCAGGCAAACCTTTGATGAACTTGATCTTTTTATTCATTTTTTGCAATCCATCATACATAGGTTGGAAAGAATTATAAATCCACACAATTGCTTCAGGTTCATGATCCATGACATGACAACAATCCATCAACATTTTCTGCACAAAATAAGTTTTCCCGCAGCCGCTAGGACCGGCGATAAGACATGAAAAAGGTGTTTTAAATTGAGGATCAAATAAAGTCTCTTGTGCATGACCTGAATGCAGCATTTTTTTTCTTTTAATAGTAGAAAAAAAGAATAACAAGAAGAAAATACTAAAATTATTTACTCCCCTCTGTAAATTAAGGATGAACAATTTAGTATCCAAACGGCAAGGTTGTTCCGTCAGGATAACGCCTCCGTTTGTCATAAACCACACGAAACTTTTTCTGAAATGTGGCATTTTTTAACACGAACCCTCTTTTATCACGCCTGATTGTTTGCTGTGGTACCTGAATCAGCCCATCTCTGGAGCCGCCAGTCAAGTAACCTTCCACCAGCTCTTTGACGCTGTCAAAATTGACAGTTTCGCTACATTCGGTCGTCTGAGTTATTCCTTTCACGCACATTTTTATTTTTTGTTCATTCTTGGTCTGATAAGCATAACTTTTGGGTCCTGCAGAAACAAATTCCTGTATGCTGTCTCCTCCCAATTCATCAGTCAGGTCACCCAGGTAATTTCCGAGCTTAAGTGGGGCCTGCCCTTGTTTCAGCACGTAGATCAGACTGTGTATCTACGTACAAAACCCTTTCCTGTAAAGGCTCCATACAGCTTAAAAGCTTCACTTGTGCATAAGCAGTCATAAAAGCACCTATAAACACGTTGTTAACCTTGCCCGGACGGATCACGCATTTTTTGTTGTAGTTCCACCGTAACAGACATGCATCAGGGTTCAGAAAGTGGAAATACTCGACGGTGTATTTACCTGAGAATAAGAATCTGAAAAACTCATCAGGATCACTCACAATAACCGTCTGCGTGAGACCGTCGTGTTGTGCATATTTCCCCCAGAATGCGTTTAACAGGTTTTTAAACAAAAACCGTTTAGCAGGATTGGACGCAATTTTGTCCGGATCTAACTGGATACCTTGATGCAGTTTGTAGTCTCTCACATACTTCTCCTTACTTTCCTCAGCGACTGCTTCGGCCGGGTAGCCTGACGCCTCCTCCTTACCCTTCAAAAATGTGTGTATGAAGTCTTTAAAGATTGTACTACTCCGTCTGTCAAAATGCCATACCTCTGTGATTTTTTCCACGCGATAACCAGATCGCAATGCTTTCTGAAATTCAACGCTCACCCAGACACCGGTCAGAGCCCTTTCCTGATCGCTGTGGGAACAGGAACTTGTCTGATTATTTTTTTCTGCGCAGGTGCGGCAAAGCGTGAACACTAACTTACCGTGCGCAGTTCTGTACGGTAGGACTGGGAAATAGAGTATATTATTGTGGGGTGTCCCAGAGAGTAAGGAAATCTGCTGTTCACATAGGGGTACAGCGAAGTGAAATCCACGTACTGAACAGTTTCATCAGCAGCTGCGGTGTGTCTCAATTTGAATGCGGAAGTTCTCCCTCCAAAAAGAGCGTCCCGTGGGACCAGAGGCTCTGGTGGATTCATTTTTTTGAGAAAGTTAATCACCCTCTGATCAGATCGCTTCATTTCAGCCCACTCGTGCTCCCACACAATCTCGAGTCGGACACTGAACTTAGATTGCAGGATTCTGTCTTTCTCATCGCTGGCCGCGCGGATCTGTTCAAAGGTTACGTCTCTCAAAGGGCATTTTTCATTTAGAATAAAACACTGAGAACAGGCGTGCAGAAACAGCCGTAAAAACTGAAGACCGTCAGCGTACCTGAAACAACAGAAAACCCGTCTGCAAAGTACGGACTGATTTTCCTTTCTCCAGCATTTAATGCATGTTTGATAAATATGTTTCTATCAAACATGACCCATTCCAGCCATTGGATGCCGGCGTTCGAGAAAGTCTTTGAGTTATTTCTGTAATCCATCGGCGATGGAATGGCTAACATTTTAGGTTGAAGGAAATTTGTCAGAAAAACCTTCATGGACGCCGATGCGATGGTTATACATTTAAAAGGGTCTACATTTGTCTCCTCAAAAAATTGGTCTCTGAATTTAATGCAGGCTCGGTGTAGAATCTCTACGTCATTCCGGCAGAAATGAACGGCTTACTTTGCAAAGTCAAAATTCTCTTTGGACGCGTCCTGGTACCAGTCATTAAATTCGCTCTGCTGGGATGGAGTCATCCGATCCACAGCGTAATATTCTTTCGAAGGGAAGCGTCCGATGTAGCTCAAATTCTCCTTAGAGGAGAATAAATGAGGAAAAAATCCTTTTGATTGGTCGTTAAAACCCAGCGCTTTTGGCATTTGACTAAGCTTCATAGCAAGAAATGAAAGACTATCTATGAACTTCAATTTGTAATCAGGCTCCGTAAAACAAATTATTTTGCTGCCGGTCATAATAATGCTCGGAGAAATGCCCAATTCGGTCATAGCGTTCAGCAGGAGGTAATTATCGTATGCTTGGGCGTTGTGCGCTATGAATACATAATTTTTAAACATCGGTTTTCTGTATTGAAGAATAAATTTCCGAGCGCAATCAAGACCGTATGAAAACCAGGTATCGCCTTTTAAAGTTTTGGCACAGACTAGAAACGGTACGTTTCATAGAAATTATAGAACACTATCTTGTCATCCAATTGATCAGATTTAGCGAGAGGTTGAATATAGCAGAGGTGGTCGCTGACTGCTATAGGAGAGCCAGGGGCTATTTTTTCACTGCAAATGGCGCATTTTGTTCCGCAGACATGTCCTTTTTCCTGCTTAGTTATGGGTACGTGATAAATTCTTTTACAGAGCGCGCACATCTTGGTCGTCTCGCATTCACTCGCAAAGATTTCGGCTCGAGGCTTGAAATTGGGTTCCTTGTGTTTGTTGTAACATAAAGAATTGCGACAGGATCGATTACAATCGCTGCAATATACAGGTTCATACTCCTTGCCTATGCAAGGGGCTTTGCGACATATCTGACAATATCCCCCGCATGAATGTGTACTAGGGTTATCGTAGCCGGAAAAACAATGCTGACAAAAATGTTTCGATCCGAAAAAATCCTTTGGGTTTTTTATCCCGAAGTAATGCTGGTCATGTAACAGAAGAAGGCAAGCGTTTGTACGATCTCAGAAATCGGTCTCAAATTTAGAGAGAACAGGATTTTTGGAGTTCTTATAAAACACCACAATTTTTCTTTGTAGTAGGTTTTCAAATTTGACCACGTCAGTGAACGTGACGGGCGTCTGCTCTGTAAGCCCTACCTCATATTGCCATTGCTTAGCTTGCTGTAAAGCCTCTGAGTCTGTAAATCAGTTATTATAGACATGGGCTAGACTGATAGCGAAACAAAGTTTATTGTCAGAATTCTGTGCTATGTACAGGTGACGTCTTTTTTTATTGATGAGTTCGCAGGCTAAAGTTTTTGCTGCTTTGCGCTTCACCCCGCCGGAAGGATCTCTTACTATTTGTAGAACAAATTCAACGTCACCGTGCGACGGTAGCTCCGCATTCGATTGCACCAATTCATCCAGAAAATCCATAAAAGCTGTTTGTATGTCATCATCATCGCTGACGTGAATATTTAAATGCCGGCTAAAATTATCTCCAACCAGTTCTAGCTGAACGACATCATTTCGTCTGGCTAAAGAGCCTGCGTTATCTGCTAGTTCAACGAGAAGATTCATAATTTCTACATAATATGAAGCAAGATCTGGGACAGAATCTTCACAAGCGGGAGGAATTCTGAAGGGGCGCCTAAGTTCAACGTTATTAAAACGCTCCCGTTCAAGCAATGGTGAGAACGGAGGAGTTTTGACAGAAGCAGTAACAGTAGATGCAGCAGACACAGACGGCGCAGCAGCAGCAGGGAGAGGTGGGGGCGAAGGAGGAGGAGGGTGAGGAGGGGGGATTGCAGAAGGACTGGCAGACACGGTCGCCGCAGGAGGAGGAGGAGAAGGAGGAGGTGGAGGAGGGGGAATTGCAGCAGCTGCTACAGGAGGATTCCCTGAATTGGGTGAATTTTGTAAAACTTCCAAAGCAGATGAGAGTCTGGTTAAAACATGTATTGAATTCTGCAGAAGTGAGGCGTATTCATTTGCGTTAGAATTTTGATCCTGACTGATGGAATGCACCGGTGCAGTATTTTGCAGGGAACTATTTAATTGTGTTATTAAACCGTCAAGTTGCCCCCTTAATTGATTCAAATCACCTCTATGTGGCAGTTCATCCATAATTTATGCAGAAATGAGAGTAAAAAATGGGACTAAACACTTCTAACAAATCATTTCAATGAGTAATAAAAAAATGGTTCTAAACAGTTCTAACAAAACATTTAAAAGACATTTCTGTCAAATACAGCAGACAGATCCCCTGTGAAATTATTGAACATTCATCTCCATCTTCACAATTGCAGGTTTATTTAACGTGCACGTAAGAGGATTTGACATACATCCAGTAATGCGGTGACAGCCGCTTTATTGGTTCGTTCCATATGACGGCGACGTCTGATCCATCTTTTCCTGCTCAATATGCGATCAGAAGCAGAACCAGGAACCGCATGCACGAGCATTAGAGCCTCTACAAAAAAAGCATCAGAGAAATAAATTACTAACGTTTTAAAGACATAATAGATTTTTAAAATACCTGAAATTAATTCGTTAGCGATGGAAGGCTTGTTCTGCGCTGTAAAAAATAAAAACAGAGAAACTTTCTTTAAAATAATGGAATAGGGTTCGATCTAAATAAACACGAGAAAAAATTAAACAAAAACTGACCTTTAATTCCTCTACGTCTTGACCCCTCGACAGGATTGACGGTCGTAAGATGACGGCTCCATTTTTCGTTTTGCGCTGAATTATCCGGTCTCCGTGGCGCTCTCCTTACAGCTCTGGTCAGCGGCTGGCTCTTTTGCTCCTTCACCGTATTCGCAGCTGCTGGAGGCTGGCGCAGCACAGTCACTGGCGCATTCAACGCGCCCCACGACAGAGCTGCAGACTGATCTCTTGATCCGGTGGTCTGTAGACCGGTGATGGTTCTGCCGCTGGACTCTATTCCGGCAGAAACTGCGGGTGAAACCCGTCCTTGCTGGGGTGCCGTCGAACCAGAAAACTGTCCTTGCTGGGTCGCCGTCGATCCGTAAAAATCTTCCTGCACTCTATCCTTCCGCGATGAATCGGTATAACGTTGAGACAGGTAAAGAAGGTCTTTTTCTTCTTCTTCATCTTCCGAATCGATTAGGTTGATTACAGATTTTGGATCAAATATATCTTAAACGATAAAAATTAATAGGTTAGAAATTACTTTTTTCCCTCCTTACACAAAACTGCATTTCTATAAACTTACTGCGGACATTCTTTTGCTCCGGTTTGATGTAAGCCAAGGTGTTTGGCTGTTCGCTCCAGGAAGGGCGAGGCCTCGTCAGAGATAGCCTGTTTTTCGGGCGGGTCGTCACAGCCTGAGTAATGACTCGATCCCCTTGTAAATCTGTTACAATGTTGTAATTAATTTTTTGTTATGCCGCGTCACTCGGGACAGCGAGGAGTGTTAAAATACCGACCGTAGTGTAATTGCGGGATGATGACGGTCCTCTCTGTCGTCCTCGCGGTATCTAGCGAGACGAGATCTGAAGAAAAATGCAGCGTCAGATTGAAGCCTGAAAAATGAAGAGAGAGAGAGAGAAAGAGAGAGAGAGCTGTAACTTACCCCCTAATAGTTCGTTGTACTGAGATTCAGATAGCACTGCAATGGCGAGGATGCGCAATTTCTCTCTTTAAAAAAAAAAGAAAAAAAGTCCAGTCCAGTAAGAACACCCAAAATCACGTGCACGGGTCAGCAGCAAGTGTGGAATGTCTTGTCCAACCTTCTTGCATGAAAAAAAAGCTAAAGAGGATCCTCCTTCCTCGGTGGCGGGAGAATTATCTATCAATAAGAAAAGGATCTATGACATCTGGAACTGATGAAGAGCAGCGGTCTTGGGATGAACAGAGTCTTTGTCAAAAATAGGGGTGATGGGGAGAATTATCTAACGATAAAGAAGCTAAGGTGTCTGGAACTGACTGATTAGTGGAAAACAGCAGGAGGGTATCCTGTTCCCTAGAAAAAGCTGTAGACCGTCAGGGGTATATCTGTCTGTTTAAACACATCTTGCAGAATCTGCGAGACTTTTGACCACTCCAGCTCATCCAGGCCGCATCCAATTCTGAAGGAGATAAAATATTGTGTTTAATTATCAAATAAAGAAGAATTAAGGGTATTTATCAGTAGTACTTCCTACAAACCTAGGTAGTGATATTCTTTTGACGTTATTTTCTAAGCAGTGAGATTTCATGGCTTCCAAGACTCTGCCTCAGGCTGATATATGTGGGTTTCTGGCTGGCTTTTTTCTTTGTAATCTGACATGCATGATAGGAAAGATACACTTACCAGATTGCATAATGAACCAAATTTGGTCCTATGCAACATAATTGCCTGCGGTATATTTACCAAGTAGTATATGAAACGTCGATCATGTGTTAGGACTGCACATTATCCCGTCAGCTTTTCTATTAGGATGACAAGTTTTTTAAAAACAAAGAAACAAACAGACAAAAAAACAAAAGAAAACAAATAAAAAAAACTTACTCTGCTCCTTTAACGCGGTGACTCGACCAAAATTCTTTTTGAATAAAACTGCGATTCCCTTTCCCATTCGTAAATCTTCACTAACGCAGTGCGCTAATGATTCCTGGTTTGGAGTGGAGAACAGATCGCCGGTCACATATTTTATCTTGCACATCTTGAAACATAGTCCGCAGTTAGCACAAGCATCGCAAAAATTCACTGACGTTGAAGCCAACCATCTGTTACGAATTAGAACCTCCAATATCTGGACCACCCACCTTGCCCATCCCCCATTTCCGGACCACCCACGTTGCCCCTCCCCCACTTCCGGACCACCCACGTTGCCCATCCCCCACTTCCGGACCACCCACGTTGCCTCTCCCTCACTTCTGGACCACCCACGTAGAACACTTCCTGTCAAAATTTGATTGATGTAAGGGAGTACCTATACTCTCTAATAATTAATATCTATGTGTGTTAAATCTTTGAAGCTGTACTTAATACAGGTTTTGCTTTACCTTGTCATATAGCACAAAAAAAGCAAAGACAGTTGTATTGGTACTTCCATTTGTGGAACTGGGTTCAATTCCCAGGACTGCCCTACTGATTGTGCTGACAATAAAAGGTAAAAAAAATAAAGTATGAAACCTCTTAAGCTTTAATTATTCATAAAAAATATATATAAATGAATGGTTTAACATTTTTCCCTAATCTAGAATTATAAAAAAGTTAATAACTTAATAATAAAAATAAATAACTTTTATTATCAGTGAGAGTGCATTCAATGCATTCTCACTAGTAGTGTTTCATTATTTCTTTATTATTATTATTATTATTATTATTATCAGTGAGAATGCATTCAATGCATTCTCACTTATAGTGTTTCATTATTTCTTTATTATCAGTGAGAATAGTGTTTCTGTTTCTCTTTATTATTATTATTATTATTATTGTACTATTTCTGCCCTTTCTTAAGCTCTGTTTCACTTTTTGACTTTTTCAAATAATTCAGGTTGCACACAAACTTGTGCTTCTTTAGCTGAATTCTGGTACACCTTTGCTAAGTTTCACTACTTGACAAATTATTTCTACAATGTATGACTGTCGCTTTCTTATGCTTTTTACCTACTTCTTGTTTTTGTTCTCATGTTTCTTATATTTCTCCATCAATCATTATGCAGACATGCTTCTTTGGCCCTTTATACTAAGTTTCACTCCTTCAAATATTTCTGGATCTGTACTAATTTGTGCTTCAGATAATTTCTGCTGTTTGCTATGTTTCACTGTTCAACTATTTCAACTATTTCAATTTCTTCTGCTTTCTTCAACTTCAAGCTGTTCTCTACTTTTTCTTGCATTTCTGCAGCAGACATTCTACAAATATGCATTATCATGGCTGTTTTGCTAACCCTATTATGTGCGGTGAGGTTCATAGCTGGTGAGGCACTGACTTAATTATAATCGGATTTATAAATCTAGACCCTGCATGTTATTGTTTACATAAGGAAATTTCACGCATGCGTACAATCCTGGAGGGCAAAAAGGCTATTCTTTTATTAGTCCGATGCCGCTGCAGAATAATTCCGTTATCTCAATAAAACTTAGAGATGTAGATATTATTAATTTCGTGCTGTGCTTAAAAGCAAAGGGAGAAACCGTGAGAATACAACTCAAAACCATGTCTTTCTTGCTCTCTGTATCAGCGCAGCTACTGCATGGCTAGCTTGCTGTTACAGTCTCTTACTCTGCAGTTGTGGAGTCACAATGTCTGTGTTCATGAGCGCCCCCAGCAATGAGACACGAGAACTGTCTGGATCACTCCGCATCTGTTCTCTGCCGTTTATGATCGCTCCTCAGCACACGAAACACGATACACACACAGTTGGTGACAATAAAAACACAGTACATTAAAAACATAAGCTAAATTATGGAAAATAAGTTCATACATGTTTTTAACCATTTTATTGGCGATGTACAGACAGGAGGAGCTGCTCTCATAGAATGGCAACCGGTGCTCTTAGCGAGAGGTTGCGCAATCACAGGTGAGGCTCAGCTCGGTGCTGCCTCACCGGCTTCGCTTCCAAGCATTTTAATGGGAAAATTTAGTGATTTTGAAGAAAAAACATCATCCTATTTTTAGTTAAATGATTACAAACCACAGGGTGAAAAAATCTTTATAAATGATTTTATTGTTATATATTATTTTTCAATGATGACAGGTGTGGCTTTGGCTCTCCTGCCTCATCTGACAGCACATCACTGATTTTATATCTATCTATCTATCTCTATACAGACCATAATTTAGCTAACTATGGTCTTTCTTATGCTTTGTTTCACTTTTTGAATTTTTCAAATAATTCAGGTTGCACACAAACTTTTGCGTCTTCAGCTGAATTCTGCAACACCTTTGCTAAGTTCCACTACTGGGCAAAGGATTTTTACAATATATGACTGTAGCTTTCTTATGCTTTTTTCCAACTTCCTACTCTTTGTTCTCAAGTTTCTTCTATTTCTCCAATCATTCTGCAAATATGCTTCTTTGGCCCTTTATGTTAAGTTTCACTCCTTCAAATATTTCTGGTTGTGTACTAATTTCTGCTGTTTGCTACGTTTCACTGTTCAACTATTTCAATTTCACTGTTTCAACTATTGCAATTTCTTCTGCTTTTCCCTACTTCTTACGCTTTTCTCAACTTTTTCTTGCATTTCTGCTGCAGTCATTCTGCAAATATGCATTCTCACGGAGGATGCATATTTGCATGGAGGCAGTGACTGACCTGCTTCGCAGGTCAGTCACTGCTCTCCCTATGCATTGCTATGGCATGCCTCAATTAAAGAGACATTCTATTAGGTGAAGAACAATAGGTGCCTGCCATGCACCTATTGTTCTTCGCAGGTCAGTCACAGATCTCCCTATGCATTGCTATGGGCAGGCCACAATTAAGTGATTCAGTAGACAAAACAGGTGACTTCCTGTTGGACGTGGGCAGGGCTAAGATAATGTTACCAATTTCCCACCTAACTGTGATGAGTACTGGTCAGTAGTGAGACATATGAAGTCTGATGTAGCTATGACCTTGTGTGTAGAAGTTATCTCACTTTGATGTTTTATGGCGAATAGTCAAAGTTTGGGACTGTCAGAGTTGACACCTATTAAACACAGCAAATAACACAGGAAAGACAAGATAGAGTTAGATTCTTACTACTCGCGAGGAGAACAGACAGAGATGTGCTTTCAGTTACAATCTCCTACTGCTCTGAAGCACATTTGCCTGCCCCTCTCTTTTTATTGTCTTTAGGATCCCTAATCACAGAGAGCGCTGTAACGCTAAATGGAGGGGGGAAACACTTCACACAGTTACAGCGCCAATGGTTATCACTAACTAACAACACAATCTGTCTTAATCTAGATTCTCCAGTTCCTGACACAGGATCAAACAGAACAAGTTGTACATCTTCACACCGATGGATTTACAGCTATCTGAGAGGTCAAAAGCAGGCGTTCTGAGAAGAGCTGCTGTCACTGCTCTGATTCAGAGAGGCCCTCTGAGAAAGGAAATCAGAATGGTTAACAATACAGAAGCATTTCTTAAAACACATGACTTAAACAAAGAGTACATAAGGTAAGAACATGATAGTATTTCAATCTGGAAAGACTCAGATGAAGAAAAAGGAACAATTAAAAGATTTAATGACAGCAATGAATAACAGTTCTTTGGCGCTCGGGCCCGGCAGCTGATCTGAGCTGAGATTTGATGTGAACTCGATGAACATCCCAATAACCGATTAGGGATGCTCTCCCCCAGGGCCCAACACTGGTGGAGAAGGTCTGGAAAGGGTGCTATCCTGGAGAGCCGAAGGATGTGGGTGGAGAAGGGGAGGTGGTGGGTTGAACGCAGCTGGGAAGCGGCTGACGGCTTCGGTGTGGATCCTTTTATGCTGAACTTGATTGATGATTGGACACGCCAGGTGAGGTCCAGCGCTGAGGTCAGAGATGAGCATGACGCCGATGGACGAACGGAGGGGATGGAGTCTTCCAGGTTGAATTTTCGCTATCAGCTCCATTTCAATCTGGAAAGACTCAGACGAAGAAAAAGGAACAATTAAAAGATTTAATGACACCAATGAATGACAGTTTTTTGGCGCTCGGGCCCCGGCAGCTGATCTGAGCTGAGATTTGATGTGAACTCGATGAACATCCCGATAACCGATTAGGGATGCTCTCCCCCCAAAAAGGGGCAGAGGCCGGGGCCGAGGCCCAAAGAAATGGGGGATCTAAAACTTGTGAGCTGGCTTGAGGGTGCGGAGAGAAACATCACAGTACTGGTAGTCGCCAAACAAGTGCAGAAGTCTAGAAGGTGAGAAGCTGGTAGGAGGAATCAAATTTGATTGCTAGAGGGGTTTTCATGATATCATGAAGCCCATTCAAAGAATGAAGGCATGCTAAGAGAAAGGCTAAAAAATACCAGGCAAGAGAGTAAGGCGCGGAGCCAGGCAGGAGATGGGATCAGTTTCGGGGGACACAATCGCCTGGAGACAGGCTGGAGGATAGGTGCCTGCTGTAAGGGAGCCCTGCTGAAAATATGAGCGAAGAACAACTGAGACATGGGCCAACAATGAGAGGAAGGCTAGGAAATGGGCCAGCCATAGGGGCAGGCCATGCTGGGACATGCCGAAAAAACTCAGACGTAGAAATGAATGATTGAAGATTTAATGACAAAATTAATAACGGTTCTTAGGAAATGAATGACAGTTCTTTGGCACTCAAGCCCCGGCGGAAGATTTGAACTGTGATCTCGGGTGATCGCCCCCGACTCTGATTAGGGATGCTCTCCCCCCCAAAAGGGGCTGAGGCCGGAGCCGAGGCCCTAAGGTGAGAGGAGGGAAAGGGCAACTGATCCGCCTGTACATACTGCTGTAAACACCGTCCTATCTGAGCTCTTCACAAGAAACATGCAAAGGTAATAAAACGAAATAACACGGAGACATGAAGCAACACGGTCCTATTTCTCTAAAAGCAGCAACTTTGAACCTGAACGGTCAGCTGAAGCAGATCTCTGACACTACAGCTGCGCTACTGTTAAGCTATGAGGCTTGTTGAGCTCCGTCAGGCTTCAGAAGCTAAAGCCTGAACCGTAACCTCCCCCGTTAATCTCTGACACTAACGACTTGAAATTGGATAAATACATTGTCCATTAGAATGTTTAGCTACTTAAATAGCACATTTTTACAAGAACAATGACCGAGAATATTGCCTATTAGCATAAGCTAAGGTTAATGTTAGCCACAAAATTTAAGTAAAACTCACCTTTGTGTCAGTGAATGTATAACGAGGCGAACATCTTAATACCTTTCTCCAACTGACTTGTTGGGGCTTCGGATCGATGTACAAACCTTGGCCAAGC